>NC_053023.1:238940488-238956545 GCF_003073215.2 Triticum urartu | reverse complement strand
GTCCATAGAAGGATCGCTGGAGCCAGCATACCTTTTAGCATCCTTAGGATCGATAAAACTTTGATTGTATCACATACAACTCTTTCTTATGAAAACTGGTAAGAAAACTTGTTTTTGACATCCATCTGTCAGATTTCATAATTGAAAAATACAGCTAATGCTAACATGATTCCGACGGACTTAAGCATCACTATGGGTGAGAAATTCTCATCGTAGTCAACTCCTTGAACTTGTGAAAAGACTATTTCCCACAAGTCGAGCTTCATAGACGGTAACATTACGGCCCACATCCGTCTTCTTCTTAAAGATCCATTTATCTCAATGGCTTGCCGATCATCGGGCAAGTCCACCAAAGTCCATACTTTGTTCTGATACATGGATCCTATCTCGGATTTCATGGCTTCTAACCATTTGTCGAAATACGGGCCCACCATCGCTTCTCCATAGCTCGTAGGTTCATTGTTGTCTAACAACATGATATCTAAGAAAGGATTACCGTACCACTCAGGAGTAGTACATATCCTTGTCGACCTACGAGGTTCGATAGCAACTTGATCCGAAGCTTCATGATCACTATCATTAACTTCCTATTCAACAGACGTAGGCACCACAGAAAACATCTTTCTGTGTTGCATCACTCTCTGGTTGAAGTAAAGGTTCGACAACCTCATCAAGTTCTATCTTCCTCCCACTCAATTCTTTCGAGAGAAACTCCTTCTCGAGAAAGGACCCGTTCTTAGCGACAAACAATTTGCCCTCATATCTGAGATAGAAGGTATTCCCAACTGTCACCTTTGGGTATCCTATGAACATGTGTTTGTCCGCTTTGGGTTCGAGCTTCTCCGGCTGAAGCCTTAAGCATCGCAGCCCCAAACATTAAGAAACGACAACTTTGGTTTCTTGCCAAACCAATGTTCACACGACATCGTCTCAACGGACTTAGATGGTGTCCTATCTAAAGTGAATGCAGCTGTCTCTAACGCATAACCTCAAAATGAAAACGGTAGATCGGTAAGAGACATCATAGATCGCACCATATCTCATAAGGTTTGATTACGACGTCCGGACACACCATTACCCTGTGGTGTTCCAGGTGGCTTCAACTGTGAAACAATTCCACAATGTCTTAAGTGATTGCCAAACTCATAACTCAGAAATTCTCATCGATCAAATCGTAGGAATTTGATCTTCTTGTTATGATGGTTCTTAACTTCACTCTGAAATCGCTTGAACTTTTCAAACGTTTCAGACTTGTGCTTAATTAAGTAAATATACCTATATCTACTCAAATCATCAGTGAAGATGAGAAAATAGCGATATCCACCGCATGCTTCAATTCTCATTGGATCACACGCATCAGCATGTATGATTTCCAACAAGTCACTTGCCCGTTTTATTTTACCTGAAAATGGGGTCTTAGTCATCCTGCCCATGAGGCATGGCTCGCATGTGTCAAGCGATTCAAAATCAAGTGACTCCAAACATCCGTCGACATGGGGTTTCTTCATGCATCTTATGCCAATATGACCTAAGCGGCAGTGCCACAAGAAAGTAGTACTATCATTATTAACTCTACATCTTTTGGCGTGAACATGTGTATTGCCACGACCGAGATTCAATGAACCATTCACATAGGGTGCATGACCATGAAAGGTATTATTCATGTAAACAGAATAACCATTATTCTCTAACTTAAATGAATAACCGTATTGCAATGAACATGATCTAATCATATTCATGCTCAACGTAGACACCTGATAACATTTATCTAGGTTCAATACTAATCCCAAAGGCAGATGGAGTGTGCGATGGTGATCTCATCAACTTTGGAAACACTTCCAACACACATCGTCACCTCGCCCTTAGCCAGTCTCCGTTTAGTCCGTAGCTTTTGCTTCAAGTCACCAATAATAGCAACTGAACCGGTATCCAATACCCAGGTGCTACCAGGAGTACTAGTGAGGTACACATTAATAACACGTATATACTTTGTTGAAGTTGCCAGCCTTCTTATCTACCATGCATTTGGGGTAATTCCGCTACCAGTGACTGTTCCCCTTACAATAGAAGCACTTAGTCTCGGGTTTGGGTTCAACCTTGGGTTCCTTCACTGGAGCGGCAACTGGTTTGCCATCCATGAAGTTTCCCTTCTAGCCCTTGCCCTTCTTGAAACCAGTGGTCTTGTTAAACCATCAACACTTGATGCTCCTTCTTGATTTCTACCTTTTGCGGTCTTAAGCACCGCGAACAGCTCCGGGATCAACTCCATCCCTTGCATGTCATAGTTCATCATGAAGATCTAGTAGCTTAGTGATAGTGGCTAGAGAACTCTATCAATCACTATCTTATCTGGAAGTTTAACTCCCACTTGATTTAAGTGATTGTAGCACCCAGACATTCTGAGCACATGCTCACTAGCTGAGCTATTCTCCTCCATCTTGTTGGCAAAAGAACTTGTCAGAGGTCTCATACCTCTCAACACGGCATGAGCCTGAAATCCCAATTTCAGCTCTTGGAACATCTCATATGTCTTATGGCGTTCAAAACGTCATTGGAATCCCGATTCTAAGCCGTAAAGTATGGTGCACTAAACTATCAAGTAGTCATCAGGATGTGTCTGTCAGGTGTTCACAACATCCACAGACGACATTGTAGGGGTTTGCACATCGAGCGGTGCATCAAAGACGTAAGCCTTCTGTGTAGCAGTGAGGACACTCCTCGGACTACGGACCCAGTCCGCATCATTGCTTACAATATCTTTCAACTTGGTCTTTCTCTAGGAACGTATTGAAACAGGGAGCTACAACATGAGCTATTTATCTACAACATATTTGCAAAGACAATTTAGACTATGTTCATGATAATTAAGTTCATCTAATCAAATTATTTAATGAACTCCCACTCAGATAGACATCCCTCTACTCATCTAAGTGAAACATGATCCGAGTCAACTAGGCCGTGTCCGATCATCACGTGAGACGGACTAGTCAACATCGGTGAACATCTTCATGTTGATCGTATCTTCTATACGACTCATGCTCGACCTTTCGGTCTTCCGTGTTCCGAGGCCATGTCTGTACATGCTAGGCTCGTCAAGTCAACCTAAGTGTATTGCGTGTGTAAATCTGGCTGACACCCGTTGTATTCGAACGTTAGAATCTATCACACCCGATCATCACGTGGTGCTTCGAAACGACGAACCTTGGCAACGGTGCACAGTTAGGGGGAACACTTTCTTGAAATTATTGCGAGGGATCATCTTATTTAAGCCCGATCATCACGTGAGACGGACTAGTCAACATCGGTGAACATCTTCATGTTGATCGTATCTTCTATACGACTCATGCTCGACCTTTCGGTCTTCCGTGTTCCGAGGCCATGTCTGTACATGCTAGGCTCGTCAAGTCAACCTAAGTGTATTGCGTGTGTAAATCTGGCTGACACCCGTTGTATTCGAACGTTAGAATCTATCACACCCGATCATCACGTGGTGCTTCGAAACGACGAACCTTGGCAACGGTGCACAGTTAGGGGGAACACTTTCTTGAAATTATTGCGAGGGATCATCTTATTTAAGCTACCGTCGTACTAAGCAAATAAGATGTAAAACATGATAAACATCACATGCAATCAAATAGTGACATGATATGGCCAATATCATTTTGCTCCTTTTGATCTCCATATCTTCGGGGCTCCATGATCATCGTTGTCACCGGCATGACACCATGATCTCCATCATCATGATCTCCATCATCGTGTCTTCTTGAAGTTGTCTCGTCATCTATTACTTCTACTACTATGGCTAACGCTTTAGCAATAAAGTAAAGTAATTACATGACGTTTATGTTGACACACAGGTCATAAATAAATTAAGACAACTCCTATGGCTCCTGGCGGTTGTCATACTCATCGACATGCAAGTCGTGATTCCTATTACAAGAACATGATCAATCTCATACATCACATATATCATTCATCACATCCTTTTGGCCATATCACATCACACGGCACATGTTGCAAAAACAAGTTAGACGTCCTCTAATTGTTGTTGCAAGTTTTTACGTGGCTGCTATAGGTTTTTAGCAAGAACATTTCTTACCTACGCCAAAACCACAACGTGATATGCCAATTTCCATTTGCCCTTCATAAGGACCCTTTTCATCGTATCCGATCCGACTAAAGTGGGAGAGACAGACACCCACTAGCCACCTTATGCAACTAGTGCATGTCAGTCGGTGGAACCTGTCTCACGTAAGAGTACGTGTAAGGTCGGTCCGGGCCGCTTCATCCCACGATGCCGCCGAATCAAGATAAGACTAGTAACGACAAGTAAATTGACAAAATTGACGCTGACAACAACTTGTGTTCTACTCGTGAATATAGAAACTACGCATAGACCTAGCTCATGATGCCACTATTGGGGATCGTAGCAGAAATTTAAAATTTTCCACGCATCACCAAGATCAATCTATGGAGTAATCTAGCAACGAGGGGATGGGGAGTGCATCTACATACCCTTGTAGATCGCTAAGCGGAAGCGTTGCAAGAACGCGGATGAAGGAGTCGTACTCACAGCGATTCAGATCGCGGTTGATTCCGATCTAAGCGCCGAACAACGACGCCTCCGCGTTCAACACACGTGCAGCCCGGTGACGTCTCCCACGCCTTGATCCAGCAAGGGGAGAAGGAGAGGTTGGGGAAGACTCCATCTAGCAGCAGCACGACAGCGTGGTGATGAAGGAGGAGCGTGGCAATCCTGCAGGGCTTCGCCAAGCACCGCGGGAGAGGAGGAGGACTTGTGAGAGGGGGAGGGCTGCGCCAAAACTTGGGTGCGGCTGCCCTCCCGCCCCCCACATATATATAGGGGCAAGGGGGAGGGGGGCTGGCCCCCTCAGATCCAATCTGAGGAGGGGGCGGCGGCCAGGGGGGTTGCCTTGCCCCCCAAGGCAAGGGGGCGCCCCCCCTTAAGGGTTCCCCTTAAACCATAGGCGCATGGGCCCTAAGGGGGAGGCGCCCAGCCCACTAAGGGGCTGGTCCCTCTCCACACACAGCCCATAGGGCCCTCCGGGGCAGGTGGACCCTCCCGGTGGACCCCCGGAACCCCTTCGGTGGTCCCAGTACAATACCGGTAACCCCCCGAATTATTCTGGTTTACGTATGATGACTTCCCATATATAAATCTTTACCTCCGGACCATTCCAGAACTCCTCGTGATGTCCGGGATCTCATCCGGGACTCCAAACAACATTCGGTGACCACATACATCTATTCCCTATAACCCTAGCGTCATCGAACCTTAAGTGTGTAGACCCTACGGGCTCGGGAGTCATGCAAGACATGGCCGAGACAACTCTCCGGTCAATACCAACAGCGGGATCCTGGATACCCATGTTGATTCCCACATGCTCCACGATGATCCTCATTGGATGACCCACGATGTCAAGGATTCAATCAATCCCGTAATAATTCCTTTTGTCTATTGGTACGATAACTTGCCCGAGATTCGATCGTCGGTAATCCCCGATACCTTGTTCCAATCTCATTACCGGCAAGTCTCTTTACTCGTTATGTAAACACATCATCCATGATCAACTCCTTGGTCACATTGTGCACATTATGATTGATGTCCTACCGAGTGGGCCCAGAGATACCTCTCCGTTACACGGAAGTGACAAATCCCAGTCCTCAATTCGTGCCAACCCATAGACACTTTTGGAGATACCCGTAGTGCCACCTTTATAGCCACCTAGTTACGTTGTGACGTTTTGGCACACCAAAGCACTCCTACGGTATCCGGGAGTTGCACAATCTCATGGTCTAAGGAAATGATAATTGACATTAGAAAAAGCTTAGCAATACGACTACACGACCTTGTGCTAGGCTTAGGATTGGGTCTTTGTCCATCACATCATTCTCCTAAATGATGTGATCCGTTATCACGAACATCCAATGTCCATGGTCCAGGAAACCATAACCATCTATTGATCAACGAGCCTAGTCAACTAGAGGCTTACTAAGGGACATGGTGTTGTCTATGGTATCCACACATGTATCTGAGTTTCTATCAATAACAATTCTAGCATGGATAATAAACGATTATCATGAACAATGAAATATAATATAATAATAAACTAATTTATTATTGCCTCTAGGGCATATTTCCAACAAGATGATGGCAGCAACTATACGGACTGGGTCCGGAACCTGAGGAATCATCTCATAGCTGCAAAAAAGATTATGTCCTAGAAGCACCGAGGTGACGCACCCATCCCAGAGAACCAGACGTTATGAACACTTGGTTAGCAGCGTGCTGATGATTACTCCCTCGTTTAGTGCGCAATGCTTTACAGCTTAGAACTGGGGCTCAAAAAAGCATTTTGAGCAACACGGAGCCATATGAGATGTTCGAAGAGCTGAAAATGGTTTTCCAAGCTCATATGCCCGGGTCGAGAGATATGAAGTCTCCGACAAGTTTCAGTTGTAAGACGGAGGAAAATAGTTCTGTCAGTGAGCACATACTCAAAATGTCTGGGTTGCACAACCGCTTTGACCTTAGCTGGGAGTTAATCTCCAGGATGACGTGGGTCATTGACAGAATCCTTCAGTCGCTTCCACACCGAGCTAACAAGAGCTTTGGTGATGAACTTCAATATGCAGGGGATGGAAAGACCATTCCTGAGTATATTCATGCTGGAAATCAGCGAGGTGGAGATTCAAAAAGGAACATCAAGTGTTGATGGTGAATAAAACACTAAGTTTAAGAAAAGGCAAGGGTAAGAAGAACTTCAAGAAGGACGGCAAGGGGGTTGCCGTGCCCGGTAAGAAAGCTGCCGAGAAGAAGCCAAAGAATGGACCAAGCTGAAGACTGAGTGTTTTTATTGCAAGGGAAAGTGGTCACTGGAAGTGGAACAGCCCCAATACTTAGCGGACAAGAAGCCGGCAACAGTAGGTATATGTGATATACATGTAATTGATGTGTACCTTACCAGTACTCGTAAGTAGCTCCTGGTTATTTGGATACCGATGCGGTAAGCTCACATTTGTAACTCAAGCAGGAGCTGCGGAATAAAGCGGAGACTGGCGAAGGATGAGGTGACGATGCGCATCGGGAAATGGTTCCAAAGGTCGATGTGATCGGCCGTCGGCACGCTACCCCCCTACATTTACCTACGGGATTAGTTTTAAAACCTCTATAATTGTTATTTAGTGCCAGCTTTGGAGCATGAACATTGTATCAGGATGTCCGTTTAAATTCGAGATGGCTACTCATTTAAATCGAGAATAATGGTTGTTCTATTTATATGAGAGATATGTTTTATGGTCATGCCCCCTGGTGAATGGTTTATTCTTAATAAATCTCGAGGCGTTAATGTTACACATATTCAATAGTGTGAATACCAAAAGATGTAAGGTTGATAATGATAGTCCCACAATACTTGTGGCACTGCCGCCTTGGTCACATAAGGTGTCAAACGCATTGAAGAAGCTCCATGCGGGATGTACTTTGGAGTCTCTTGATTACGAATCATTTTGACACATGCGAAGCATGCCTCATGGGTAAAATGACCAAGACTCCATTCTCAGGACAATGGAGCGAGCAACCAACTTATTGAAATCATACATACTATGTGTGCGGTCCAATGAGTGTTGAGGCTCGCGGTTGGCTATCATTATGTTCTCATACTCACTGATGACTTGAGTAGATATGGGTATGTCTACTTAATGAACACAAGTCTGAGACCTTTGAAAGTTCAAGGAATTTCAGAGTGAGGTTGAGAAATCAACGTGACCAAGAAAATCAAGTTCTTTGCGATCAGATCATGGGGGAGATACTTGAGTCACGAATTTGGCCACGCACTTAAAGGAAATGTGGAATAGTTTCACAGCTCACGCCGCCTGGAACACCTCAAGCGTAATGGTGTGTCCGAACGTCGTAATAGCAACTTCTATTGGATATGGTGGCGATCTATGATGTTCTTACCGATCTACCGCTGTCATTTTGGGGCTATGCTTTAGAGACTGCCCGCAATTCACTTTAAATAGGGCTCCGTCGAAAATCCGTGAGACGACACCGTATGAATTATGGTTTGGGAAGAAACCTAAGCTATCGTTTCTAAAAAGTTTGGGGATGGCGATGCTTATGTCAAGGAAACTTCAACCTGAAAGCTTGGAAACCCAAGTCGGAAAAATGCGTCTTCATAGGATAACCCTAAAGAAACTATTGGGGTATACCTTCTAGCTCAGATTCGAGGCAAGATCTTTGTTGCCAAGAACGGATCCTTTCTAGAGAAAGAGTTTCTCTTGAAAGAAGTAAGTGGGAGGAAAAGTAGACTTGATGAAGTATTACCTCTGAACCGGAAACTGGTGCACTTCAGGAAATGTTCCTGAGGTGCCTGCACCACCTAGAGAGGAGTTAATGATGATGATCATGAACTTCAGATCAAGTTGCTACTGAACTTTCGTAGGTCCACAAGGACACCTTCCGCACCAGAGTGGTATGAACAACCCCTGTCTTGGAATCATGTTGTTAAGACAACGGTGAACCTTCGAACTATGAGGAAGCGGATGGCGGGCCCAGATTCCGACAAATGGCTAGAAGCCATGAAATCCGAGATAGGATCCATGTATGAAAACGAAGTATGGAACTTTGACTGACTTGCCCGATGAATCGGCGAGCATAGAAATAAATGGATCTTTAAAAAGAAGACAGACGTAGATGGTAATGTGACCAATCTACAAGGCTCGACTCGTGCTAAGGGTTATCGGACAAGTTCAGGGGTTGACTACGATGATACTTTCTCACCGTAGCGAAGCTGAAGTCCGTCCGAATCATGTTAGCAATTGCCACATTCTATGAATTATGAGATATGGCAAATGGACGTCAAAAACGGCATTCCTTAACGGCTTTCTTAAGGAAGAATTGTATATGATGCAGCCGGAAGGTTTTTTGTCGATCCTAAGAATGCTAACAAAGGTGTTCAAGCTCCAACGCTCAATCTATGGGCTGGTTGCAAGCATCTCGGAGTTGGAACATTCGATTTGGTCAGATGATCAAGCGTTTTGGGTTTACACAGACTTATGGAGAAGCCTGTGTTTAACCAGAAAGTGAGTGGGAGCTCTGTAAGCATTTTCTCATATTATATGTGGAATGACATACTGTTGATGGGAATGATATAGAATTTTTGGAAAGCATAGGCTACTTGAACAAGTGTTTTTCAATGAAAGGACCTTGGAGAGCTGCTTATATATTAGGCATCAAAATCTATAAGAGATAGATCGAGATGCCACATTGGGTCCTTTACAAATGTACGTACCTTGACAAGATATTGAAGAAGTTCAATATGGATTAGTCCAAGAAGGGTTCTTGCCCTGTATTGCAAGGTGTGCAATTGAGCACGGCTCAATGCCCGACCACGGCAGAAGATAGAGAAAAGATGAGTGTCGTCCCTATGCCTCGGCCATAAGGGTCTATTATGTATGGCCATGCTGTGTACCAGACCTGATGTAAACCTTGCCGTAAAGTTTGGTAGGAAAGGTACCAAAGTAATCCCGGCAATGGAACACTGGATAGTGGTCAGGAAATATCCTGAAAAGTACCTGAAGAGGACTAAGGAATATGTTTCTCGTTAATTGGAGGTGATGAAGAGCTTCGTCGTAAAGGGTTACGTCGATGCTAGCTTCGACACAGAATCTGGATGACTCTAGTCACCAAACCGGATACGTGTATATTTTTGAATGGTGGGGGGCAGTAAGCTGGTGTAAGTTGCAAGCAAAGCTTTTGTGGCGGGATCTAACATGTGGAGCGGAGTAACATGGCAGCCTCGGAGCCAGCACAAAGAAATCATTTGGGTGAAGGAGTTCATTACCGACCTAGGAGTCCATTCCCAATGGTGTCGGCCCGATGACCTGTGTTCTGTGAACAACAACTGGAGCTATTGCGCTTGCCAGGAGCCAGTTTCAAGGAAGACTAAGGCATATCAAGCCGTCACTTTCACTCCCATTCGTGAAAAGTGTTCATAAATGAGACATAGATATTTGTAAAGTACATACGGATCTGAATGTAGCAGATCCGTTGACTAAACCTCTCCCTAAGAGCAAACATTGATCAACACCAGAACTCTATGGGTGTTCGATTCATCACAATGTAACTAGATTATTGACTCTAGTGCAAGTGGGAGACTGTTGGAAATATGCCCTAGAGGCAATAATAAAATGGTTATTAATTAATATTTCCTTGTTCATGATAATTGTCTTATTGTGTTCATGTGCTATAATTGTGGTTATCCGGAATCGTAACATGTGAATACATAGAACCACAACACGTCCCTAGTGAGCCTCTAGTTGCCTAGCTCGTTGAATCAAAAGACAGTCCATGAATTTCCTGACTATGGACATTAGATTGTCAATTGATAACGGGATCATCATAGGAGAATGATGTGATGGACAAGACCCAATCCTAAGCCATAGCACAAGATCGTGTAGTTCGTTTGCTAGAGCTTTTCCGATGTCAAGTATCATTTCCTTAGACCAATGAGATTGTGCAATCCCGGATACCGTAGGAGTGCTTTGGGTGTGCCAAACGTCCACAACGTAACTGGGTGACTATAAAGGTGCACTACGGGTATCCTCTGAAAGTGTCTGTTGGGTTGGCACGAATCGAGACTGGGATTTGTCACTCCGTATGACGGAGAGGTATCTCCGGGCCCACTCGGTAATGCATCATCATAATGAGCTCAATGTGACCAAGTGGTTGATCACGGGATCATGCATTACGGTACGAGTAAAGTGACTTGACGGTAACGAGATTGAACGAGGTATTGGGATACCGACGATCGAGTCTCGGGCGAGTAACGTACCGATTGACAAAGGGAATTGTATACGGTATTGATTGAATCCTCGACATCATGGTTCATCCAATGAGATCATCGAGGAGCATGTGGGAGCCAACATGGGTATCCAGATCCCCCTGTTGGTTATTGACCGAAGAGTCGTCTCGGTCATGTCTGCGTGTCTCCCGAACCCGTAGGGTCTACACACTTAAGGTTCGGTGACGCTAGGGTTGTTGAGATATTAGTATGCGGTAACCCGAAAGTTGTTTGGAGTCCCGGATGAGATCCCGGACGTCACAAGGAGTTCCGGAATGGTCCGGAGGTGAAGAATTGTATATAGGAAGTCCAGTTTCGGCCACCGGTAAAGTTTCGGGGGTCACCGGTATTGTACCGGGACCACCGGAAGGGTCCCGGGGGTCCACCGGGTGGGGCCACCTATCTCGGAGGGCCCCATGGGCTGAAGTGGGAAGGGGAACCAGCCCCTGATGGGCTGGTGCGCCCCCCTTGGGCCTCCCCTGCGCCTAGGGTTGGAAACCCTAGGGGTGGGGGCGCCCCACTTGGCTTGGGGGGCAAGCCACCCCCCTTGGCCGCCGCCCCCTTGGGGATCTCATAGGGCCGCGCCCCCCTGACCCCTATATAAAGAGGGGGGAGGGAGGGCTGCGGACACCCAAGCCCCTGGCGCCTCCCTCTTCCCCCCATAACACCTCTCCCTCTCGTTATAGCTTGGCGAAGCCCTGCCTAGATCCCGCTGCTTCCACCACCACGCCGTCATGCTGCTGGATCTCCATCAACCTCTCCCTCCCCCTTGCTGGATCAAGAAGGAGGAGACGTCTTCCCCAACCGTACGTGTGTTGAACGCAGAGGTGTCGTCCGTTCGGCGCTCGGTCATCGGTTATTTGGATCACGATGAGTACGACTCCATCAACCCTGTTCTCTTGAACACTTCCGCTCGCGATCGACAAGGGTATGTAGATGCACTCCTTTCCTCTCGTTTCTAGAAGACTCCATAGATTGATCATGGTGATGCGTAGAAAATTTTAAATTCTGCAACGTTCCCAAACAGTGGCATCATGAGCTAGGTCTATGCGTAGTTTCTATGCACAAGTAGAACACAAGTTGTTGTGGGCGTTGATTTTGTCAATTTACTTACCGTTACTAGTCTTATCTTGATTCTGCGGCATAATGGGATGAAGCGGCCCGGATCGACCTTACATGTACGCTTACGTGAGACTGGTTCCACCGACTGACATGCACTAGTGGCATAAGGTAGCTAGCGGGTGTCTGTCTCTCCCACTTTAGTCGGATCGGATTCGATGAAAAGGGTCCTTATGAAGGGTAAATTGAAATTGGCATATCACGTTGTGGTTTTGGCGTAGGTAAGAAATGTTCTTGCTAAGAAACCTATAGCAGCCACGTAAAAATTTGCAACAACAATTAGAGGACGTCTAACTTGTTTTTGCAGCATGTGCCGTGTGATGTGATATGGACAAAAGGATGTGATGAATTATATATGTGATGTATGAGATTGATCATGTTCTTGTAATAGGAATCAGGACTTGCATGTCGATGAGTATGACAACCGGCAGGAGCCATAGGAGTTGTCTTAATTTATTTATGACCTGCGTGTCAATATAACGTCATGTAATTACTTTAATTTATTGCTAAACCGCTAGCCATAGTAGTAGATGTAATAGATGACGAGACAACTTCATGAAGACACGATGATGGAGATCATGATGATGGAGATCATGGTGTCATGCCGGTGACGACGATGATCATGGCGCCCCAAAGATGGAGATCATAAGGAGCAAAGTGATATTGGCCATATCATGTCACTATTTGATTGCATGTGATGTTTATCATGTTTTACATCTTATTTGCTTAGAATGACGGTAGCTTAAATAAGATGATCCCTCGTAATAATTTCAAAAAAGTGTTCCCCCTAACTGTGCACCATTGCGAAGGTTCGTTGTTTCGAAGCACCACGTGATGATCGGGTGTGATAGATTCTAACGTTAGAATACAACGGGTGTAAGCCAGATTTACACACGCAATACACTTAGGTTGACTTCACGAGCCTAGCATGTACAGACATGGCCTCGGAACACGGAAGACCGAAATGTTGAGCATGAGTCGCATAGAAGATATGATCAACATGAAGATGTTCACCGATGTTGACTAGTCCGTCTCACGTGATGATCGGACACAGCCTAGTTGACTCGGATCATATTTCACTTAGATGACTAGAGGGATCTCTATCTGAGTGGGAGTTCATTGAATAATTTGATTAAATGAACTTAATTATCACGAACTTAGTCTAAAATCTTTACAATATGTCTTGTAGATCAAATGGCCCATGCTAATGTTGCCCTCAACTTCAACGCGTTCCTAGAGAAAACCAAGCTGAAAGATGATGGCAGCAACTATACGGACTGGGTCCGGAACCTGAGGATCATCCTCATAGCTGCCAAGAAAGATTATGTCCTAGAAGCACCGCTAGGTGACGCACCCATCCCAGAGAACCAAGACGTTATGAACGCTTGGTAGCAGCGTGCTGATGATTACTCCCTCGTTCAGTGCGGGATGCTTTACAACTTAGAACCGGGGCTCCAAAAGCGTTTTGAGCAACACGGAGCATATGAGATGTTCGAAGAGCTGAAAATGGTTTTCCAAGCTCATGCCCGGGTCGAGAGATATGAAGTCTACGACAAGTTCTTCAGTTGTAAGATGGAGGAAAATAGTTCTGTCAGTGAGCACATACTCAAAATTTCTGGGTTGCACAACCGCTTGACTCAGCTGGGAGTTAATCTCCCGGATGACGCAGTCATTGACAGAATCCTTTAGTCGCTTCCACCGAGCTACAAGAGCTTTGTGATGAACTACAATATGCAGGGGATGGAAAAGACCATTCCTGAGGTATATTCAATGCTGAAATCAGCGGAGGTGGAGATCAAAAAGGAACATCAAGTGTTGATGGTGAATAAAACCACTAAGTTTAAGAAAGGCAAGGGTAAGAAGAACTTCAAGAAGGACGGCAAGGGGGTTGCCGCGCCCGGTAAGCAAGCTGCCGGGAAGAAGCCAAAGAATGGACCCAAGCCTGAGACTGAGTGTTTTTACTGCAAGGGAAGTGGTCACTGGAAGCGGAACTGCCCCAAATACTTAGCGGACAAGAAGGCCGGCAACACTAAAGGTATATGTGATATACATGTAATTGATGTGTACCTTACCAGTACTCGTAGTAGCTCCTGGGTATTTGATACCGGTGCGGTTGCTCACATTTGTAACTCAAAGCCGAAGCTGCGGAATAAGCGGAGACTAGCGAAGGACGAGGTTACGATGCGCGACGGGAATGGTTCCAATGTCGATGTGATCGCCGTCGGTATGCTACCTCTACATTTACCTCTGGGGTTAGTTTTAAACCTCAATAATTGTTATTTAGTGCCAGCTTTGAGCATGAACATTGTATCAGGATCTTGTATAATTCGAGATGGCTACTCATTTAAATCCGAGAATAATGTTTTTTCTATTTATATGAGAGATATATTTTATGGTCATGCCCCGCTGGTGAATGGTTTATTCTTAATGAATCCCGAGCGTAATGTTACACATATTCATAGTGTGAATACCAAAAGATGTAAGGTTGATAATGATAGTCCCACATACTTGTGGCACTACCGCCTTGGTCACATAGGTGCCAAACGCATGAAGAAGCTCCATGCAGATGGACTTTTGGAGTCTCTTGATTACGAATCATTTGACACGTGCGAACCATGCCTCATGGGTAAAATGACCAAGACTCCGTTCTCAGGAACAATGGAGCGAGCAGCCAACTTATTGGAAATCATACATACTGATGTGTGTGGTCCAATGAGTGTTGAGGCTCGCGGTGGCTATCGTTATGTTCTCACCCTCACTGATGACTTGAGTAGATATGGGTCTGTCTACTTAATGAAACACAAGTCTGAGACCTTTGAAAAGTTCAAGGAATTTCAGAGTGAGGTTCAGAATCAACGTGACAGTAAAATTAAGTTATTGCGATCAGATCGTGGGGGAGAATACTTGAGTCACGAATTTGGCACGCACTTAAGGAAATGTGGAATAGTTTCACAACTCACACCGCCTGGAACACCTCAGCGTAATGGTGTGTCCGAACGTCGTAATCGCACTCTATTGGATATGGTGCGATCTATGATGTCTCTTACCGATCTACCGCTGTCATTTTGGGGCTATGCTTTAGAGACTACCGCATTCACTTTAAATAGGGCTCCGTCGAAATCCGTTGAGACGACACCGTATGAATTATGGTTTGGCAAGAAACCTAAGCTGTTGTTTCTAAAGTTTGGGGATGCGATGCTTATGTCAAGAAACTTCAACCTGAAAAGCTCGAACCCAAGTCGGAAAAATGCGTATTCATAGGATACCCTAAAGAAACTATTGGGTATACCTTCTACCTCAGATCCGAAGGCAAGATCTTTTTGCCAAGAATGGATCCTTTCTAGAGAAAGAGTTTCTCTCGAAAGGAGTAAGTGGGAGGAAAGTAGAACTTGATGAAGTATTCCTCTTGAACCGGAAACTGGTGCAACTCAGGAAAATGTTCCCGAGGTGCCTCGCACCAACTAGAGAGGAAGTTAATGATGATGATCATGAAACTTCAGATCAAGTTGCTACTGAACTTCGTAGGTCCACAAGGACACGTTCCGCACCAGAGTGGTACGGCAACCCTGTCTTGGAAATCATGTTGTTAGACAACGGTGAACCTTCGAACTATGAGGAAGCGATGGCGGGCCCAGATTCCGACAAATGGCTAGAAGCCATGAAATCCGAGATAGGATCCATGTATGAAAACGAAGTATGGACTTTGACTGACTTGCCCGATGATCGGTGAGCCATAGAAAATAAATGGATCTTTAAAAAGAAGACAGACGCAGATGGTAATGTGACCATCTACAAGGCTCGACTCGTCGCTAAGGGTTATCGACAAGTTCAAGGGGTTGACTACGATGAGACTTTCTCACCCGTAGCGAAGCTGAAGTCCGTCCGAATCATGTTAGCAATTGCCGCATTCTATGATTATGAGATATGGCAAATGGATGTCAAAACGGAATTCCTTAATGGTTTCCTTAAGGAAGAATTGTATATGATGCAGCCGGAAGGTTTTGTCGATCCTAAGAATGCTGACAAGGTGTGCAAGCTCCAACGCTCAATCTATGGGCTGGTGCAAGCATCTA
>NC_053023.1:238925669-238939488 GCF_003073215.2 Triticum urartu | reverse complement strand
GACCATGAGATTGTGCAACTCCCGGATACCGTAGGAGTGCTTTGGGTGTGCCAAACGTCACAACGTAACTGGGTGGCTATAAAGGTACACTACAGGTATCTCCGAAAGTGTCTGTTGGGTTGGCACGAATCGAGACTGGGATTTGTCACTCCGTGTAAACGGAGAGGTATCTCTGGGCCCACTCGGTAGGACATCATCATAATGTGCACAATGTGACCAAGGAGTTGATCACGGGATGATGTGTTACGGAACGAGTAAAGAGACTTGCCGGTAACGAGATTGAACAAGGTATCGGGATACGACGATCGAATCTCGGGCAAGTATCGTACCGCTAGACAAAGGGAATTGTATACGGGATTGATTAAGTCCTTGACATCGTGGTTCATCCGATGAGATCATCGTGGAGCATGTGGGAGCCAACATGGGTATCCAGATCCCGCTGTTGGTTATTGACCGGAGAGTTGTCTCGGCCATGTCTGCATGACTCCGAACCCGTAGGGTCTACACACTTAAGGTTCGATGACGCTAGGGTTATAGGGAAAGTATGTACGCGGTTACCGAATGTTGTTCGGAGTCCCGGATGAGATCCCGGACGTCACGAGGAGTTCCGGAATGGTCCGGAGGTAAAGATTGATATATATAGGAAGTATGGTTTTGGCCACCGGAAGTGTTCCGGGCATCACCGGTAGTGTACCGGGACCACCGGAGGGGTCCGGGGGTCCACCAGGTGGGGCCACCAGCCCCGGAGGCCTACATGGGTCAATAGTGGGAAGGGACCAGCCCCTAGGTGGGCTGGGGCGCCTCCCACCAAGGCCCAAGGCGCCTCCAAGAGGGGAAGAGGGCAAACCCTAGGGCAGATGGGCCCTAAGGCCCACCCTAGGTGCGCCTCCCCCTCTCCCCCTTGTGGCCGCCACCCTAGATGGGATCTAGGGCTGCCGCACCCCTTGGGGTGGGAACCCTAGTGGGGGCGCAGCCCTCCCTCTCCCCCTATATATAGTGGAGGCAAAGGGGCAGCCCAACATGCGATTCAATCTCCCTGTTGGCGCAGCCCTACCCCTCTCCCTCCTTCGTCTCTCGTAGTGCTTGGCGAAGCCCTGATGGAGTCCCGCGCTCCTCCACCACCACCACGCCGTCGTGCTGCTGCTGGATGGAGTCTTCCCCAACCTCTCCTTCTCCCCTTGCTGGATCAAGGCGTAGGAGACGTCACCGGGCTGTACGTGTGTTGAACGCGGAGGTGCCGTCCATTCGACACTAGGATCGTCGGTGATTTGGATCACGACGAGTACGACTCCATCAACCCCGTTCACTTGAACGCTTCCGCTTAGCGATCTACAAGGGTATATAGATGCACTCTCCTTCCCCATTGCTAGAGTATTCCATAGATTGATCTTGGTGATGCGAAAAATTTGAATTTCTGCTACGTTCCCCAACAATGAGCGCCGGATCCATGGCGGCGAGGAGTCGTTGACGATCGGTTGTCTGCTTGCGCATATCCAGTGTGGGGAAGAGGGGCGGGCTGGCGACTGATACCACGTGTTAGGTACCAACTACTACTCTCTCAATAGATCAAAGGTGAATTCGAGTATAGTGGCGATTACAAGGAAACTCGAGGAAGGGGAAGAAGTACAGGATGAGAGACACACACTACAGCCGCCGCTGATCTGTTCTGATCCCAGACAGGATGATCAATCCCCACACGCTACACTCGCTTATATCAGTCACTGGTGGGTTCCTCTGGGCCGAACATGTAAGATACCCACTGAGGCCCAGTGAACCTGTGGCATGGCCTCCTCTCTCTCTTGGGCCGCTCAGGCGCCACACAGGCCTTCGTCAGCCCAGGTGTGGGAAGGCTGCTGACAGTCTGCTAGGAACTATTATAATTAACCTCCTTTTCCCTTTTGGTCATGTCATTGGCCACTACTTAGGGAGCAAGGTAGCTATTTATATAAAAAATGGCTACAAATATGTATAAGAAAATTCAGCGGGTTTACTTAAATCTGTTAGCAATACTAAGAGATGGTAGACATTTCAGGTGTTTTTAGGATGGCCATTGATTTGGCTTTGTTGAAGTCTCATTCTGGTACGCTTGTCAGGGTAGTTAAGAACTTTTGAGGTGGGGTGTTGATTGCCCTTTGGTAATTAATATAATAATGTGTAAGGTATACAATCGTCAAATTCTTTCTACTGGTTGTAGTAGGTTCCACCCTTTCAAAGGAAGAGAATCTTCTTGTAAAGATCACTAGTAGTTGCTTCATTTATAAATTAACAGTGATGAAGGCACGATTTATGTGATTCCTTTTCCCTATGACGTAACTGGTGCTGACTTGGTCACCTAACAGATTACAGCCAGTTGATTCATATGACTTGGTGGTGTTACTACTAGAGATTAAAAAATGGTTGGGTTTCAATATTTTGATTCTTATCTGTTCAGAAGAAATTATGAATTGAAGTGCCCCGACCCTAACTACAGCTGCAAGTGTACTCGCACACCCTGTTATCATGCATGTCTCCATATAGATTGGTCATCGACAAATGTTTATGTTCTGTACAAATTAAGAAGACAACACTATTTGATTCTTCTGATTCCTCTCATTCTTGACAATAACCAAAATCTCTACATCTGTGTAACAGAAAACTTATACTGTTTTCTTATACAATACCCCTTGTCGAGATAATAGAGGTTTTGGTTATTGTTCTATGCTCACTCCTTTCTATATGCAGGCTCTTATCATCAAGTTCCTTGACAAGTTCACATCAACAGTCCAGCTAACTTGTGGAGCTATGGTTGGTACCATTGGTCTTGCTCGTTTTATTTAGGTAAAATTCTTTTGTTAAAAAGTAAAATTATTTGAATCATTGTAACATTTCACTTTTTCTGGAATGAGGAAGATAAATTTTTCATAACAAATTTTGTACGAGTTTTAATATATTTTTCTGGAGTTATGTTATATGTTTTCTTTTCATTGTGCAGCTGGCCATTGACATCGTTGGGTAAGCTTCCCCAGATGGTCCTTCTCAGATCTCTACTGGTGTTGTTTCCTTGTTCGGCAGGGGTGAAATAGGGTGTGTTTCCCATTAAAGAATCACTACTTGCTTCATTTCTTCCCCTCCGTCGACCATGTGTTGTTCAGAAGAAAGACAGTGCTAAGCAAAGCGATATGATCATATGAAGTATGCTTTGACACCATTACATTGTTTCCGTAAAATCCTTTTATCAGTGTATACTAGTATACCATGTGTATTTTTTTGCGTGGGAGGTATACCATGTGTTTACTAGAATTATCTTTGAATTGAATTATATATACAATTAGCTTCAAACGTAATTAATAGTTACTCCTATATACGAGATTATGTATTCAGGCCAAATAAACTTAGTGGAGTATTTTACTCCACTAAGTTTTGGTCGGTCCAAGACAAACTCCTAAATTTAGTGGAGTAAAAATTAGATTTTCATAAGTTCAGCATATATTCAATTTAAACAAACTAAACCAAAATTTGACACATAATGTATATAAGCATCCATCGAAACATAGTCTAGTTTAAACCTAAACATGAAGTTGAACTTAAAACTAAACATAATTTACACTAAAAGCCAACGAAGCATAGTCAAATTGAAACTTATAGAGGGCGAGCTAGTCCACCACGAAATATCACTGCCCATGGAGTCCAGCATGTCCCCTCGTCACCGCACTCAGGAAAGATCCTTCGCCACTCTTTAACATCGAAGTCGTCGTCGGTGCTACCGTCCTCCTCGTCGTCTGAGAGGACAATGACCTCCCCATTGGCCATGCCCTTCGCCTCCATGAAGATCTTGCGCTCCACCTCGACCAGCTCGGGGTACTAGTGGCGGAGGAGGCAGTGGCGGGGAACAGCGGGAGAGTCGCCGGCAGTGAGGATTCGGGAGGAGGAGAGGCACAAGAGGACCAAACTTTTGTACTCCACTATATGGAGTCTTTTAATGACACCACTTTGTTATTCTGTGGTTACTAAAAGTGCCCTGTGTACAGAATGAAATACTGGCCTATATTTCTTATGTTTACTGAAAATGCCTCGCACAAAATTGAGATAGTGCTGGTGCTTGCCTATGTTAAATCAATTAGGAGTACCACATTTCGGTGCTATAGCCAGTGCACATCCAATAGAAAATAGTAGGAGATCAAACATAAAATACCTGGAATATAGGACTGCAGCCTTATATATCTAAACAAACCGGGAACACCTCACTACTCATTGTTGTAAGATTACAGCAAGATGTGTCAGATTAGTTCGTCGACTCAAAACTCATTCTGTAATCTTACGGCAACATCATTTGCTTTTCTACACTGGCACTTCGATGCACCGCATAGGTTGCACACATACATGACGTAAGTTACCGACATGCAGGAGGTAATATTACGGTGCTCCTTTTGCTTCACGGGATAGAGACCAATTCCTTTTTCAAACAGTAATTCCCCCCAGCATGTTTTTGTTTCTTACGTTGGAGATAGGCGTAGATCCCTATATATCACAGGATCAGAATATTATTCTGATCACAGGCTGAACTTCCCGAGTTACAAAATCTGAACTTCCCTCTATAGGAATCTGACCTTCGGCCTAGCTTCGCAACCGTGTCTCCCCGCGCGAATTATTCTGGTCCGTCGTGTTCTATGTGATGTAAGTGTAATCTGGAAACGGTTTTCACCAACTAAATGCCATTTTTAAATAGGAATCTCGCTTGTTGTTGGATTTGCTCTCGGGACGTGATGAACTTGCATCTATTGCAATTTTACTGCCTGAGTTGTTCGACCTGAACTTCCCTTGGTAACAGGATGAACTTCCTGCAACAATGTCCAAGTGAGACTTGCAATATACCATTGGAAAGCTGTGCACATGACGATCAAGACCCAAGTTGAATTTTTGGCAAAATGTAAGCGGTTTAGAGCAGTTTTGAAAACTGTTTTTCTTCATACAAAAAACGTGAATCGTATTTTCGATCGCATTTCTAAACTGTTTATCGGAATGAGGAAAATAATATGGCGTTGGAAAGCTGCTTCAAAACTGCTCCTTCCACATGTCGATAGTTTTCTCTAATTCCAAATGGTTAAAGAGTAATTTGGAAAATCATAATGTTTCGCAAACCAAACAGCCGAGTTGTATTTTTCATGCCATTTCTAAATGGCTAATCCAATTGAGCCAAATGATATGGCATTCGAAAGCTTATGACAATGCGCTACTTTCTCATGTTGAAAGTTTTTTCTAATTTTGAACAGTTTAAGAGTAATTTAGAAAATGGTACAAGTTCTACTGAGTTCATATTTTCGAGGTAATTTTCTAACCATACGTCTGAATGCAGCAAATGATATGGCGTTGGAAAGCTTGAACAAATGAAAAACTATTTGGTATATATTGTTTCTCCCAGTTCTTTACAATTTTGATTTAATTTTGGAAATGGCTAAAAACGTATTTTCGCCATAATTTCTACAAACTTTATCGGAATGGGGCAAATAATATACCGTTGAAAAGCTACGCAAAATGCGAAACTTTTTTAGGTAGATGGTTTTCTCTAATTCCTAGCCGTATTCAAGTAATTTTGAAAACAACGAGATCATGCATTCTGCCATTATCGCGAAACAGATTCTTCGAAAATGCACCTCTTCAAGAACTTAAACTTCCCGGCATGTCTACTAGAACTTCACTCTGTTTTTCACGTTCTTTTTTTTCTCATAGCTCTCCATCCACTCAGCAGAATTGAGCAAGTGATATACTGATGGAATGCTGGTGTAAACATGCAACTTTCCTGTGTTGATCATTTTTTCATACTCACGATGGTTTTAAAAGTTTTTCATCTAAAATCCATTCAGTGCAGTAGTTGAACTTCCTGCTGTTTTCACGTTGAATTTCTGTGACGTATTTTCGTTTGTAATTTTCTCATCCATTCTTTAGTGTTAAACAAATGATATTCCTTTTGTACAAACCTCTCTCACAATATTTTTTAACTTTCTTCGACTGAGGACTTGAACTTACACAAATGATATTTCCTGCCATTTTCAAGTAATTTAGAAAATGGTGATATCATGGTTTTCTGCCTTCATCATGAAAGGAAATGCACTGCGTGAAGTACTTGAACTTCTGTGGCAGTTCTGTTTGAACTTCACTTTGTTTTTGACATGTTCTTTTTTACTAGTAACTCCCAAACCACCTATCGGAATTGAGCAAATGATATACCGATGGAAAGCTACTGAAAACACACAACTTTCCCGTGTTGATCAGTTTTCATACTCGTGATGGTTCAAAAAGAATTTATTGAATACATAAAAATGTGTCTTAAAGGGTATACATGAAAATTTTAAACTGTTCATCGAAATGTAGCACGTAATATACCGTTGGAAAGCTCATGAATAGTTGCAAGTTTTTCATGTAGATAAGTGTCACAAATTTGTTGCCGTTTGAAAGAAGTTTTTAAAATGGCAAAACAACGTTATTGTTTTTCTGCCTTCTTTCAACGTGTAAATGAATGACGGACATCTCGCACATGAATTTTGAACCGTGCAGGGTGGAGCACATGAACTTCTTGCAACAAACCTTTTTAAGCATCTAGTTTTGTATTATTTTATTCTCATCGAAACGCATTATGTATAGTAGTTGAACTACTCGTTGTTTTCATATTGAACTTTGGCCACATATTTTTTGTTTTTAATTACTCATACGTTCCTCAGAGTTCCACAAATGGTAAATCATTAGAAACTTGTTGAAAAGACTCAGCTTTTTCAAATAGGGTTAAACTTTTCTTTTTGAACAACATCCACCAATTTATTTTTACCATTTATTTTTGGAATATAGCATACAATATACCCTCAGAAAGTTGTTGAATAGGAGAAACTTTTTTCATGTAGAGATTTTTTGCTTCCATTTGTAATGTATAGAGAGAATTGTTTTTAAATACAAAAACTAACATATTTAGCGTATGTTTTTGTCCAAGTAAATACACGGTAAACCTCCTTCACAAGAGTTTTTGAACTTCCTGGGCCCACCACATAAACTTTTGGCGAAATTTTTTCTAGACTTTGCCTCCTTTTATTCCTTTTTCGTATATGAAAAACACTCCATGTAGTAGTTGAATTGCTGGTTGTTTTCATTTTGAAGTTCTGTGTTACTTTTATTTGAAGTTCAATTTTTTTATTTTTTGAGTAAAGATTTCTTTTTGATTTTTCAAACGAACATCGAATTTCACTGTTTTTCAGTTTGAACTTCATGGTTGGTTCTTTAATAGCAACGTATATACAGGGTAGCACTATTCTGATCGTAGGATTAGAATAACTATTTGGACCTCAGCCAACCTTATAAGGGCCCGACAAGATACTCCCGAACTTCCGAACCGATACAACGGAGGAAAAAGAAGAAAAAAATCTGACCTAACCGCCACCCCTATGGATCGCGCACCGCGGCTCCCCCCTGGCTGCGCCCGCGCCGCGGCCAACCCCAGGTATGTGTTCCGCGGGAACTCCCTTCGCCGACCCCTGACAACGCTTTTCCGCCTCCCTACGCTCCCCTTACCAGTCCCCCCCCCTCATCGCAGCATTCACGAGCAGGCGGCTACGGGCCCGCACTCCTTATCCTACCACTCAGCGCCCCCGCACCCCTTCGCCCCACGGTTACGCGTACTCATCGCATAATTCACACGGATCCCCATCGGCAGCGCCCCCTCCGAGCGCACACCCCTCCAGTGCTTCCTGCCCCCCCCCTCTGCGACCCGCTCTTACTATCCCACCAAAGGCCTCGCGCACCCTCTGCCCCCCCCACGGCCCACCCCTCCGATCCCCACCTTCCCCACAGCTACCTGATTCGATCCGCCGCCCACCCTCTGCGCTGCCGGCCACCGGCAGCCGCCGCCCACCATCGTGCGCTCCCGGCCACCAGAGGCGCCCCCCACCATCCATGCACTCCCGACCACCAAGCCGCTGCCCACACCACGCATCTGTTCCCGTGGTCCTGACGTCCTGGATTCCTGCGCGTCGGGGATTGGATCCCCAAACGCCACCGCCAGGCAGCGGAGCCACGCGCGCCGCCGTGGATCCCAAGTTCCCCGCCACCCCATCCGCCACCGCCGTGCCCCAGCTGCCCCACCGCACCATCCACCACCGTCGACGCTGCACACGCCCCTCCCCTATTTCCATGGCGTTGCACCCGGTTCCCGTCGCTGCATCGCTTGCCTCCCCGGATCACGCCGCCATCGCCGCTTACCCCCTCTGCCACGGCTGTGCTCCCATACCACTTCCTCTGCAGCCCCTCCATCGCTGCCCTACGCCCCGACTACATCCATTCCACACGCCCTCAACCTCCCCTCCATCGTGACCTTCCGTCCGCTCCGGCGCGACCTTCCTTTCCCTCCAACGCGGCCTGCCCTCTGCTCTAGCGCGCCCTCCTCTAGCGCGCTTGAGCTCTGATCCGTCAGTGCAGCGGCCGAGCATCACCTCCCTCTCTCTCAACTACGGTGGGAATGTGGGTAGCCAGCACTTGTCACGACCCTTTTCTCCTCCTTAGCTTATGGCCAGAGATTTGTTTTGGTTGCTACTAATTTGTTCGATTTCTTGTGGTTCACCCGATCCCAGCTAACGTCTTCTTCATCCCCAAAATCATTTGAGATCTGTTAACGTTGATTCTTGTTGCCGGCTGCTACTAGCTTCTGCTTTCAACCATTGCTAGCTATTGTGGATCCTCCTTGCTGTGTCCTCTGGTTGTTGTTGCTGCACTACTGCTGCAGTTCAATTTGAGAGCGAGAGACAGGTTTCGAAGAGAGATTAGTTGTTGTTGTTGTTCTTGTTTTTTTAGCTTGCTGGTGTCTGGGGTTAAATAAATGAGAAGAGAGAACGACGGGACAGAGTTGTGTGTGGTGAGGAAATCACTGATTTTAGAGGGAAAATTTGCTTTCTCTAGCACTCCATAGCGTGTGCTGGTTTTTCTGAACTCTCGTTAGTGTTTCCAAGCATCTACTATGCTTATTTTACTCTGTGTACTATTCAAATGGCAATAAAAATGATCAGTGTGTCCAATGCATTCCTGTCCATATAAACATTCATGAAAAAAATGAACTTCTGTCTAATGCCAGCAGTCCACCCTCCCCTCCGTCGGCAGGGCGATCCTGCTTGAACTAGAAGATTTTCTCGAGTTCTTGGGCTAACACGCCTCTGTCTGCTTTTTTGCTTCGACGGGCAACATTGACAGGAGGTTCACGTTTAGATTTGTTTTCTGACTATTTTTCTTTGATGATACTTCAATTCACAGGAGTTTCATTGATCCATGATTGATCTACTAGACATATGTAAAATTTGTATGCTCCTATTTTGGGCATGCTAGATGTTCGATGCAATATGTACCAAGAAAGTTCATGTGATATTGCATCAGATGTTCGTTATTTACAAAGAGAGTATACATGCTTATTGTGTGTGTGTGCATGAGTGCGCGTGCATGCGAGTGCATGTGTGCGTGTGCGATGCAGATAGAGTACTAGTAGGTGGGCATGTACTAAAGTTTAGTTGTATCTGCAGGTGCAAAAACCAGGTGTTTTTGGTCCATTGGTTTCTATTTCATGTGTTGGTTTCTTCCAAGTTTTTCTCGAAAATGCATCAACATCGTGGAATATTTATACTTCTTGTATCCTTCCATCATTCAACAACGCCGTGGAGAAAAAAAGAAACTAAAGTTCAAATTCAAATAATAGCCAAGTTCGATGTTTATAAAACTCAGATTGTTCCCGTTTTAAGAAAATAAAACTTTGAAGTTCTAATTAAAAAACCATCCAAGTTCAGTGTTTATAAAAAACAAGGAAAACTAGAGAAAGAAAACAAGTAAGAACACATGGTGAAAAAGTTTCATGAGCACATGGACAAAATGTTCAAAATTTTAGAGCATCATTAAAAAGATGTTCTTCTGTTGATTTGTTTTGACATAAAACCTAGAGGGAATCAAAGTTACAATTTTTTTGAATTAAACTATTAAGTTCAAATCGGAAAATGTGTCAGTTTGATGTTTACAACAAGTCGATCATTACAAAAAATTATGAACAAAATTGGATTTCCGCGTTTCTAGAAAAATCCTAGAGGTTCAAATTTATAAGATGAAGAAGTTCAAGGTTTATTACAAACTGAAAGATGGTCATATTAAAAAAACGAAGCGTCCCAAAAAATTTTATATAAAAAAGGGATTTTCCCCGCTAAAAACACCTTAGAAGTTCAAATTTAAAATATGGAACAACTCGATGTTTATTAAAAAACTAAGAATTGTTTTTGTTACTAAAAAGATAAAACCAAGAAGTCCAAATTAAGACAAATGAGGAGTTTGATATTTTTATGAAATTCATATTTTCCCTATTTCTAAAAACCTAGAGGTCCAATTATCAATAACAGAGAAGTTTAGTGTTTATAACAACACCAAGAAGTTCGAATTGAAAAAATAGAGAAGTCCGAAGTTTATTAAGAAAACAAAATAAAATTTTCTCCATTTCTAAAACTGGGAGACAATATTTCATTGTTTCTAAATAAAAATAAGTTCAATTTTAAAAAATAGAGCAGTTCAAAATTCTTAAACAAAAGATTTTCACTTTTTCTAAATAAAAACTCTAGAAGTTCAAATTTAAATAATGGACCGATTCAATATTTATTACAAAACTAGAATTTTCCAACTAAATAAAAGAAAAAACCAAGAAGTGCAAATTACAAAAATAGAGGAGTTTGATATTTATAAAAAAAACTCGGGTTTTCATGTTACTAGAGAATAAAACCAAGAAGTTTAATTGGAAAAATAGGAGTAGTTTGATATTTATTTGAACAATCAGATTTTCCTAGTTACTAAAAATAAAACCAATAAGTTCAATTTCAAATAACAAAGAAGTTCGATTTTCTAAAAAACCTCCAATTTTCACATATCTAAAAATACACAATGAAGTTCAAAATAAAAAACATAGAATGGTTCAATGTCTATAAAAAACTTAGATATTTTCATGTAAGTGAGAGAAGTTCAGATTGATAACTGCCAAAAGTTCACGTACTACACGGTGTGCATTTTGTATGAGAAAAGAGAATGAAAAAGCAAAGGGTAAAAGGTTTATTGCTAGAATTTCAAGTGCTCGGCCCGAGAAAGTTCAAAAACTCTTGTGAGAGAGGTTGTACAAAAATATGTGAAAGAAGTTCAAGATGAAAATTGCGGGAAGTTCAACAACTACACGGAATGCATTTCAGATGAGAATAAAACAAATAAAAAACTAAAAGCCTAACAGGTTTATTGCAAGAAGTTCACGTGCTCCTCCCGGTGCAGTTCAAGAGCTCTAATGCGAGATGTCCGACCTTCAATTACATGTTAAAAACAAGCGAAAAATGATGTTGTTTTTGCCATTATTAATACTGCTCTAAAAATAAACGAATTTGTAACGATTGTCTAGATGAAAAAGTTGCTCCTATTCATAAGCTTTCCAATGGTATATCCATCTTAGGAAAGTTCTTTCCATTTCTAGGAAAAATAAAAGTATGAGGTTCAATTTTAAAAAAAATCTTTGATGCTTATTTGAAAAACTATTTGTTTTTCTAAGAATAAGACTAAGAAGTTCAATTTAAAATAACATAGAAGTTCAAACTATATTAAAAACTCAAATTTGTTGCAAGAAGTTCACGTGCACCTCCGTGCACGGTTCAGAATTTATATTGCGGGGCGTACGACCTCCAATTACATATTTTAAAACGGCAAAAAATTACTTCCGACCTTCAATTGCGTGTAATTTGACGTATACACAGAAATGCGACAGAAGTTCATAGTGAAAAAACGAGAAGTTCAAGTACTGCAAGGAATGCATTTCAAGTAAGAAATAAAAAAGTATAGAAAAATAGAAGGTTTAAAGGTTTGTTGAAAGAAGTTCAAGTGCTTTGTTTCGGGAAGTTCAAAAATTCTTGCGAGAGAGGTTCATCTTGTATTTCCATGTTCGAAAACACAAAAAAAGAAATTGTTTTTTTGTGTTTTAAAATAATTCCCTCAATCCACAAAGAAGTTCAGTTATTATTTGGGAGCAATTTAATTTCAAAAAGAAAATAAAAAATCCAAATTATAAAACTGGAAGAAGTTCATGTACTACAAATGAGAAACATGAACTAAACAGCAAGGTCAATTTTTTTGTTATAAGTTCAAGTCCTTGATCGGAGAAAGCTAAAAAAGATATTGTGAGAGAGGTTTGTACAAAAGGAATATCATTTGTGTAGCCCTGATGAATGGAAGAGAAAATTGCAAACGAAAATATGTCACTGAAGTTCAACATCAAAACAACAGGAAGTTCAACTACTACACTGAATGAATTTCAGATGAATTTTTTTTAAAACCGTCATGAGTATGGAAAAATGATCAACACGAGGAAGTTGCGTTTACAACAGATTTCCACCAGTATATCATTTGCTCAATTCGGATGAGTGGATGGAGAGCTACGGGCAAAAAAGCATGTGAAAAACAGAGTGAAGTTCAAGTAGACATGCCAAGAAGTTCAAGTTCTTCACGCGGTGCATTTTCAAAGAATCTGTTTCGCGATAAAGGCAGAACCAATGATCCCGCCGTTTTCTAAATTACTTGAAAACGGCTAGGAATCAGACAAAATCCTAAGATTTTCTGATACTAATGGAGCTCATGAGATTTTCTGTTGAGTTTTGTGTTGTGAAGTTTTCATGTTTTTGGTAAAGATTCGATGGATTTTTGAACAAGGAGCGGCAAGAGCCTAAGCTTGGGGATGCCCAAGTCACCCCAAGGTAAAATTCAATGATAACCAAAATCCTAAGCTTGGGGATGCCCCGGAAGGCTATATTTTTATTCACCACATGATATGTGTTTTGCTCGGAGCGTCTTGTATGATTTGAGTCTTTGCTTTTTAGTTTACCACAATCATACTTGTTGTACACCTTTTGGAGAGGCACACATGAATCTGAATTTATTAGAATACTCTATGTGCTTCACTTATATCTTTTGAGCTAGATAATTTTGCTCTAGTGCTTCACTTATACCTTTTTAGAGCACGGTGGTGGTTTTATTTTATAGAAATTATTGATCTCTCATGCTTCACTTATATTATCTTGAGAGTCTTTTAGAACAGCATGGTAATTTTCTTTGGCTATAAAATTAGTATTAATATGATAAGGCATCCAGGACGGGTATAATAAAAACTTTCATATAGAGTGCATTAAATACTATGAGAGGTTTGATACTTGATAGTTGTTTTGAGATATAAAGATGGTAATATTAGAGTCGTGCTAGTTGAGTAATTGTGGAATTGAGAAATACTTGTGTTGAAGTTTGCAAGTCCCGTAGCATGCACGTATGGTAAACGTTGTGTGACAAATTTGAAGCAAGCATGAGGTGTTCTTTGATTGCTTTCCTTATGAGTGGTTGTCGGGGACGAGCGATGGTCTTTTCCTACCAATCTATCCCCCTTGGAGCATGCGCGTAGTGCTTGGTTTTGATGACTTGTAGATTTTTGCAATAAGTATGTGAGTTCTTTATGACTAATGTTGAGCCCATGGATTATACGCACTCTCATCCTTCCATCATTGCTAGCCTCTTCGGTACCATGCATTGCCCTTTCTCACCTCGAGAGTTGGTGCAAACTTCGTCGGTGCATCCAAACCCCGTGATATGATACGCTCTATCACACATAAGCCTCCTTATATCTTCCTCAAAACAGCCACCATACCTACCTATTATGGCATTTCCATAGTCATTCCGAGATATATTGCCATGCAACTTTCCACCGTTCCGTTTATTATGACACGCTCCATCATTGTCATATTGATTTGCATGATCATGAAGCTGACATCCG
>NC_053023.1:238880662-238924529 GCF_003073215.2 Triticum urartu | reverse complement strand
GTTGTCATCAATTACCAAAAAGGGGGAGATTGAAAGCACAAGTGCTCCCTAGGTGATTTTGGTAATTAATGTCAACATATCTCTTGTTGGACTAATGCTTCTACCCAGTATGTTTCAGATAAATTCAACAATGGAGTGTCATGGACTAGACGATGTGGAACCCCTTCAAGATGTTGTGGATAAAGGATAGGCTCAAGCTCAAAGCACAAGACTTTACATTTCCTCATTTTAGTGATCCAAGATCACATTGAGTCCATAGGAAAAGCCAATACTATCAAGAGGGGGTGAGGTGTTGCTTAATGGCTTGCTTGCTCAAAGTGCTTAGTGATATGCTCCACAACCCTCAACTACTTTCTCACATCCAAATATGTCCCAAACCAAAAGTCAAACTCGGCCCCACCGATTTGATCTACCCGGCGCCACTGAGTTCACTTGACATAAGCCACTGCCAGAAACCCTAATCAATTCGGTCTCACTGATAGGATCTCGGTCTCACCGAGATGGGCTTGCAAGCTCTCTGTTGCCTATTACATTAATTTCGGTCTCACCAAAATATGAAATCGGCCCCACCGAGTTTGCCTAGACAACTCTCTATTTGGCTTATTACCAAAATCGGTTCCATCGAGTTTGTGTAATCAGTCCAACCGAGATGAGGCTTTACCCTAACCCAGCACATCGGTCCCACCGAGTTGATCAAGTCGGTCCCACCGAAATGCCTAACAGTCACATTATGAACCAATTCGGTCCGACCGAGTTTTCTAATTCGTTCCCACCGAGTTTGGTAAATTGTGTGTAACGGTTAGATTTTGTGTGGAGGCTATATATACCCCTCCACCCACTCTTCATTTGTGGAGAGAGCCATCAGAACATGCCTACACTTCCAACATACATTTTCTGAGAGAGAACCACCTACACTTGTGTTGAGGTCAAGATATTCCATTCCAACCACATAAATCTTGATCTCTAGCCTTCCCCAAGTTGCTTTCCACTCAAATCATCTTTCCACCAAATCCTATCCTATGAGAGAGAGTTGAGTGTTGGGGAGACTATCATTTGAAGCACAAGAGCAAGGAGTTCATCGTCAACACACCATTTGTTACCTCTTGGAGAGTGGTGTCTCCTAGATTGGTTAGGTGTCACTTGGAACCTCCGTCAAGATCATGGAGTTGAACCAAGGAGTTTGTAAGGGCAAGGAGATCGCCTACTTCGTGAAGATCTACCCTAGTGAGGCAAGTCCTTCGTGGGCGACGGCCATGGCGGCATAGAAAAGGTTGCTTCTTCATGGACCCTTCATGGGTGGAGCCCTCCGTGGACTCGCGCAACCGTTATCCTTCGTGGGTTGAAGTCTCCATCAACGTGGATGTACGATAGCACCACCTATCGGAACTACGGATAAAAAATCTCTGTGTCTCCAATTGCGTTTGCACACTCCAATCCCATCCCTTTACATTCTTGCAACTTACATGCTTTACTCTCCACTGCTCATATACTCTTGTCATACTTGCTTGATATGTATTATAAATGTGTGAACTTGTGCTAAAACTCCACTTCAACCTAAAGAAATTAAAAACTGCAACTTTTATTGCTAAGAGTCTATTCACCCCCCTCCAGACACTTTTTCTCGATCCTTTCATCAAGCAGCTGTCCGCACGGCACCTCCTACAGCCATTAAAACTAAGACACGTGGCGTCACATGAATGGTTAACCGAATTTTGGATTTACTAGAATTTAAAAACCAGGAATCTCAATGTTTTGCCGGCAATCAACGGTGCCCCGGTGTTTGAAATTCGTGCCCATTTCTTGCATGGGACCTAAGCATGCACCCAAGGACACAGATTTGATTTTTCAACCAATTTATATGCATTGGAGCATGTGCATGTAGTTCAAATTTGAATTATGCACATAAAATGCATTGAAAACTCAGTTAATGCATAAAAATGTCCAAATGAACTCGGAAAATCACAAAAATTCACACTACACTCCTGTTGTTCTATGTTGACACGAGAAAAAAAATTGAAAGCAATAAGAGGTAATGGATATCGTTTAGTCCCCAAAGGTGGGACATTCCCTACCGAAAACCATCTTGCTTGTTGTGAGAAGCTCCGGTTTGCGAGAAGCATATACCCAAACCTGCCCCATATGGGACAAAATTTATACCACGGCATGTTGATGCCGCTCCATGATAGCATGCCAAGTTTCATGAATTTCAGACGAGTTTTAGATTTACTAGAATTTAAAAACCACGCATCTCAATGTTTTGCCAGGAATCAACGGTGCCCGGTGTTTGAAATTCATGACCATTTCTTGCATGGGACCTAAGCATGCACCCAATGACACATATTTGATTTTTTTCAACCAATTTATATGCACTGGATCATGTGCATGTAGTTCAAATTTGAATTATGCACATAAAATGCATTGAAAACTCAGTTAATACATAAAAATATCCCAACGAACCCCGAAAAATCACAAAAATTCACACAACACTTCTGTTGTTCTATGTTTACACAAGAAAAAAATAGAAATCAATAAGGGGAAATGGATACCGTTTCGTCCCCAAAGGTGGGACTTTCCCTACCAAAAACCATCATGCTTGTTGTGAGAAGCTCCCGTTTGTGAGAAGCATATACCCAAACCTGCCCCATATGGGACAAAATTTGTACCACGGCATGTTGATGCCGCTCCATGATAGCATGCCAAGTTTCATGAATTTCAGATGAGTTTTGGATTTACTAGAATTTAAAAACCAGGCATCTCAATGTTTTACCGACAATCAACGGTGCCCCGGTGTTTGAAATTCATTCTCATTTCTTGCATGGGACCTAAGGGTGCACCCCAGGACATAGATTTGATTTTTTTCAACCAATTTATATGCACTGCAGCATGCGCATGGAGTTCAAATTTGAATTATGCACATAAAATGCATTGAAAACTCAGTTAATGCATAAAAATGTCCAAATGAACCCCGGAAAATCACAAAAGTTAACACAACACTCCTGTTGTTCTATGTTGACATGAGAAAAAAATTGAAAGCAATAAGAGGCAATGGATATCGTTTCGTCCCCAAAGGTGGAACGTTCCCTACCGAAAACCATCATGCTTGTTGTGAGAAGCTCCGGTTTGTGAGAAGCATATACCCAAACCTGCCCCATATGGGACAAAATGTGTACCACGGCATGTTGATGCCGCTCGGTGATAGCATGCCAAGTTTCATGAATTTCAGACGAGTTTTGGATTTACTAGAATTAAAAACCAGGCATCTCAATGTTTTGCCGGTAATCAACGGTGCCGCGGTGTTTGAAATTAATTCCCATTTCTTGCAGGGGACCTAAGCATGCGCCCAAGGACATGGATTTGATTTTTCAACCAATTTATATGCACTAGAGCATGCGCATGTAGTTCAAATTTGAATTATGCACATAAAATGCATTGAAAACTCTGTTAATGCATAAAAATGTCCAAATAAACCCCGAAAAATCATAAAAAATCACACAACACTCCTGTTGTTCTATGTTGACACGAGAAAAAAAATTGAAAGCAATAAGAGGCAATGGATATCGTTTCGTCCCCAAAGGTGGGACATTCCCTACCGAAAACCATCATGATTGTTGTGAGAAGCTCCGGTTTGTGAGAAGGATATACCCAAACCTACCCCATATGGGACAAAATTTGTACCACGGCATGTTGATGCCGCTCCATGATAGCATGCCAAGTTTCATGAATTTCAGACAAGTTTTGGATTTACTAGAATTTAAAAACCAGGCATCTCAATGTTTTGCCAGCAATCAACGATGCCCCAGTGTTTGAAATTCATTCCCATTTCTTGCATGGGACCTAAGCATGCACCCAAGGACACATATTTGTTTTTTCAACCAATTTATATGCACTGGAGCATGTGCATGTAGTTAAAATTTGAATTATGCACATAAATGCATTGAAAACTCAGTTAATGCATAAAAATGTCCAAACGAACCCTGAATATTTCCAATTCTTTTATGACCACTGTAGATAAAAGGTCTAGAAATTCAAACACTGTCCATGGCCGCTGTGACCCCATTATGTAATTCAAATCAAGACCAAAAATCAAGTAGATCCCACACAGTTTATTCTAAACAACCGTGTGAGATGCAGCACAAAATATCTTCGGACCGTGTCTGATGACACTTTGCACGCCAGTTTTTTGGCTGAAGCAATTCCAAATTTTCGGCTTCCGTGGAAATACCTACCTCCCCCCCCCCTTACCAAAAGCCACATTTCCCCTCTTTCGGCCTTCCTTTCCAAGTTGAAACCTTCACTCCTTGCTTGCAACTCCACCGCCTCCTTGCGGGCGACCCTCCTTCATGTTGCTTGGCCTCGCCTATCCGGGCAGGTAATCCACACCCGACCCCCATCCTCCTCCTCCTTCCACATCCCACATGGCCCGACCGCCGGCGCGAGCGCGACACCTTCCACCCAAATCACCGACCCCTCCACCAAATAAGCGTCGGCCTAAGCCATGGTGCATGCAGTATAGCCAGGACCTCAAGGTGCATTTGGCAGCGGAGAAGCAAATCGCGGCCGCACGCGCAGATGAGGTCGCGATGGCTGCCAGTCGTGTCGACCCCCAGATCTTGGAGGAGCACCTTGCCAATTGCTAGCTACGTCGGTTAAGCATGCTCGGTTTACCCGTTGCGTGTGCTGCTCCTGCCTTTCCTTCACAAAATCTAGTGAATTGTGCTATCTAATTTCACCATGCAATCTGTTGCTCTAGTGTATATGTTCTATATGTCGTGTAGTGTGGTGCTCACTTATTAACTGTTTTGTTAATTAGTTTTTGTCTTCAATTAACTGTTTGGTTCAATTATGCAAATGTGATGTTCAATTCTTCAGGCTGCAATTTTGTATTGTCTTCCATGTGAGAAATAAATCGAATTTATCTTTACAAAATTGTGGGTGCATTCTATTATTGTATACCATGTGAGGAATAAATTGAATTTGGCTGTAGTAAATACATGAGAAACAAATACAATAGCTACAATTGGTTGTAGTTAACTGTTTGGTTAACTCTCTGATCATCTATTAGGAGTATGTTATATTCTGCAATGTGGTGCTTAGTTAATGTTTGGTTCATTTGTTGTGGTGTTTATTAACTGCTTGGTTCAATGTTATATTGTGCAATGTGGTGCTCAGTTAATGTTTGGTTCATTTGTTGTGGTGTTTAGTTAACTGCTTGGTTCAATTCTGCAATGCGATGTCCAATTGTCGTGGGTAGAATTTTGTATTGTTGTGCATGTGAGGAATAAATCAAATTTACTTAATACATGAGAAACAAATACAAGTGTTATATTTCCTAGTTCTTAATCATGCTTGGTTCAGGTAAATGGGTTTTCCGTGTGTCTTCAATTAATCTGATGAATCTGCAATGTGCTTATTTTTCATCAACATATTTTACTGATAGCATGCGAACCCTTACTTAACCTGATGACTAACTACCTTATATGTGTTGCAGGGAAACAATGGGAAGCACTGAGGTTTACAATTATTGTGCAATTATTTTTCATCAAGGTTAGCACGTGCAAGGTCCGTTGTCTAATAGCACATTATTGTGCAATTGCAGGAACCATTCTAATATTTTGGTTTTTAACAATTTGGTCTTGCACATGTAGGTCCTGCTGTCAGAGGTTTTGACCCACTGTTTGAACCTTTTTGCATATGGGGAAATGAGTTGTCCATGAATATCAATCAAATCAAGAAACTCAGAAAGATTGTTAGGATAAAGAAATTAGTGACAAAAAACAACAAGATCTTTGTCTGCACAATGAAGAAGACAAGTACTACAAGATGGTACTAACTATTATACCTTGCCTTTTTTAATCCTTTGCCCCATTTCCAGTATAGAGAAGATATTTATGCACATCCTTGTTTTCAGGCCTTTCCAAAGTAGTTCACTGATGATTACCTCTCAAACCACCTCTATGGTCAGGAGGCGAGGAAGGTTTTCATACAACACCCATGGTTCAATATTGAAGTGTTCCTGAAGAGGTCGAAGGATGGACGGTCAATCATCCACAGGCACTGGACTAAAGTTGCAAAGACCTTCAACATGAATGAAGGCTCAATATTCGCCTTCCGCTTCAACAGTTTTCTAGATGAGATGCATCTGTCTATATACTGTCTATGATGCTAATTTCGAAAGGTTCTACATGTTGCATGTGGAACTTGCTGCTGGTGTAGTTGTGTAATGGGGTAGCTTAGTGCTGAAGCTATATCATGTTGTACTCTGATGTATTTCAATTATGAAATTCTGCTTCCTTAATATGGAAATGAAATATATTGTGTGCTTAATATGAATGTCAATTAGATTAAGAAATGGATTATTAATAATATGGCAATTAGCCTGCTAATTGGGTTTTGATATTGCAAACGGTTGTTGAAAAAATACCGTGGGCGATAACCTCAGGCAACGCACACAGTTTCTAGGAATAAACCGTGTTGGATCAATGAACAATCACACACGAATTTCTCTTGAAAACTATTTGCGTTAGGCCACCTTGCGCAAACGTTTACCACATAAAAACTGTGTGTCATGGATAACCTTTGCCACACAGTTTCTTCTACGGACCGTGTGTGCTACATTCAATAACGCAAATGATTTAACGAGAAAAATTGTGTGTGATGTACCTGTGAACGGAAACGTTTTCCTTGGAGCGACTACGTGGGATGTGCATACGAACGGAAACGTTTAGCGGGGACTGACTGTATGGGATGTACTTGCGGCCGGAAACAATTTCACCATATAATTGTATTTTTTTACCTCTACTGTACATATTTCCGTATTTGAGTGCTCGCCGGTCGCACACGACCTCATTTTGCCGAACGTGTGTGCCAGGAGGGCATATCCCCGAAAGTTTCTTGGTCGTGTGGGAAGGACCCCCCTATCGCCCACACTCACTTGGCGACGGTTCCAGATGCCGTCGCGGAAAGGGGTTTTAAACCGTTTGTTTAGGACTGACGCACACCAATGGATGAACTCCTTGCTCTTGTGCTTCAAATGATAGTCTCCCCAACACTCAACTCTCTCTCACAGATTTGGATATGGTGGAAAGATGATTTGAGTGGAAAGCAACTTGGGGAAGGCTAGAGATCAAGATTCTTGTGGTTGGATTGGAATGTCTTGGTCTCAACACATGAGTAGGTGGTTCTCTCTAAGAAAATGAGTAGTGGAAGTGTAGGAACGTTCTGATTGCTCTCTCCACGAATGGAGGAAGGGTGGAGGGGTATATATAGCCTCCACACAAAATCTAACCGTTACACACAATTTACCAAACTCGGTGGGGCAAAATAGTGAAACTCGGTCAGACCGATTTAGTTAAAAATGTGAACGTTAGGCATTTCGGTGGGACCGATATGGTCAACTCGGTGGGACCGATTTTGTTAGGGTTAGGGCATAACTTAATCTCAGTGAGACCAATCACATGAACTCGGTGAGACCGATTTCAGTAATAGGCAAATAGAGAGTTGGTCAGGCAAACTCGGTGGGACCAATCGCTCATTTTGGTGAGACCGAAACATTACAAAAAGGAAACAAAGAGTTTGCATTGTGAACTCGGTGGGACCGATCGCTCATCTCGGTTAGACCGAAATGTTATGAAGGGAAACAAAGAGTTTGCAATCCCATCTCAGTGAGACCGAGATCCCTATCGGTGAGACTGAACTGATTAGGGTTTGTGGCTATGGCCATGTCAAATGAACTCGGTGGCGCCGGATATATCAAATCGGTGGGGCCGAGTGTGACTTTTGGTTTGGGACATATGTGGATATGAGAAAGTGGTTGAGGGCTTTTGGAGCATATCACTAAGCATTTTGAGGAAGCAAGCCATTAAGCAACACCTCATCCCCTTTTAATAGTACTGGCTTTTCCTATGGACCCAATGTGATCTTGGATCACTAAAATGAAAATGTAGAGTCTTGAGCTTGTGCCAATATGTGTCCTTACCATTTTGAGGGGTCCACATCTCTAGTCCATGCCATGCCAATCATTGAACTTTCTGAAAAGACTATCTTGAATGGATATTAGTTCAATGAGCTATATGTTGTTAATAATTACCAAATCACCCAGGGATTAGTTGCACTTTCAGTTTCCGCATCGCACGGTTGCCCAAGCCTTTCTCTAGAGACCATGGTACCCCCCAGTCCTCCGAGATCAGCTCAACACTCCCCTTTGTTTCAACCCATTGATTTTTTAGAGAAGAGGTGATGATATCAAGCTGACAATTCTTAGATGAGTTGCTCAAATTGTACGTAACCGGAGACACGGCTAATCATGATCGGTTTTATACACTCTACACAGGTTTGTGTACTTTACCCGTGATTCCCGATCACACCCTTGTGCCACTAAACTTCACTTGTGAAGTTGCTAGGTAGATCAAGACAAGACTTTTGGAAGTAGTACCCCCCTCAGAAATGGCCGACCCAATCCGGGTTTCCCTACATGCAAAATCTACATCTCCTGGTCAGCCCAGGAGTGTTCCCACAATTTACTTGGTCCAGACAGAGCCCATAATGTTTCACGGTTACATATGGAAGCCACTCAACTTTATTCATTCAATCCCTGTAAAACCTAGGTGGTATTACCCACCAAGGCCACAATCCGATGACCCAATCAAAGCCAGTCCATCCAGATTGATTCATTAATTAAGTAGTAGTTAAGTAGTCAACCATGAGGTTGTATGGTGGAATAATAATTGATGTTTCCCAATCCATGTCATAGCAGCTAAGCATCTACTCAATGGTTACAAGGTCAAGGTAAGTTTGGACCTAAGTCCTATAAGGATTTCCTAGTTGGAACAACTACAATGCATGAAAACATAGGTTATGACCAAAGGTTCCACTGGCATGTATTGATGATTCTTCAATGTCACAATCTTGATCGAGTTACTCTCCGTTCTCTGTACAATCTATCGTAAGCAAAGAGCAATAATAAAGAACCATACAATACAATCAACAAACATACAAGTGTTGTGCATGGTGTCAGTTTCATTGTGTTGTGAGACCATGTGTTAGGGTTAAGTCATAAGAGTTTGGAAAATAACATAGTGGTTGTTGCTACCTATTGAGCACTGCGTTGGTTTTCCCTTGAAGAGGAAAGGGTGATGCAGCAAAATAGCGTAAGTATTTCCCTCAGTTTTTGAGAACCAAGGTATCAATCCAGTAGGAGACTATACGCAAGTCCCTCGTACCTACACAAACAAATAAGAACCTCGCAACCAACGCGATAAAGGGGTTGTCAATCTGACGGTGTCCTGGACTAGGGGGTACTCACCACGTCATCTCCCGGTCTGTTAGATTGGGCCGAGGACCCCCATGGCCGTATACTCATGCGCCAGTTCGGACAGCTGCCGCATACAAGGAAGATTCCACAAGGCTTGGCGATCAAGACAAGGACTCCTCCCCACCGACGTATTCGGCTAGGACACTTGTTATCCTAGGCCTCCGGTGCATTGTATAAACCAAGGCCATGTGACGCCCAGATAATTAGGCTACAGTAATCCCATGTTAACGATGCCACGTCACCACGGTCACTGTTGTTAATCTCGCATTAGTTCAAAACTGATTCGAAATTCAAATTCAAAAATAGGCAAACAACAAAAGTTTTCAAATATTAAAACTAAATTGTTCGGGTTGTGTCAAATAATGCATAGGTAATTATGGTGGAGAAACCACATTTTTATAAAAGGTCTAAATGCACTTAAGTAACTAAAATAGTAGGTAAAACAATTAAACAAATGCGTTTTGGATTTTATAAAATACTATACTATTTTATTCAGGGATAAAACCTTTTGTGGTAGTAGTTATAATTGAAACTCTATTTTAGGTAGGGTTTCACTTTTTGTAAAACTATAAAATGTAAAACAGTAAAGGAAAGATAAATAGAAAGTGAAGAAACAAAATAAATAAAAAGAAAAAGAAAAGTAAAACAAAAATAAAGAAAAGGAAACCCCCTCTGCGCCACTGGGCCTTGGCCCACCAAGCCAACCCCAGGCCGGCCCGCCCCCCCCACTAAACCCCCCACCCCCCGTAACCCCAACCCCTTCCCCAGTCGCCCCACTTCCACCCACTCGCTCCACTCCCCCTATGCCCCCTCCCCGATCCAGATCGGATCGGGGGCGTTCGCCGCCGCTGCCCGGAATCCACGCCAGGAGCCCCCCTCGTCGGAACCACCTCGCCGCCCTCCCCGCCAGTCTCCCTCTGCCTCCTCTCGATCTGGATCAAGGGGATCCACCCCGGCCTCCTCCGCGCCTCTCCTCTCCCTCGCGCGACCCCGCCTGGAGCCGCAGCCTCGCCTCGACGCCGCCCCGCGCCCGGAGCTTCCTCGCCGGAGCCCCTCCTCGCTGGACTGCCTCCTCCACGTCGTCGTCGTCCCCAACATCCTCCTCGCCCCCCCCCCCGTTGCCCCGAACCCTGCGGCCTCTGTGAGCTGCCACCGGCTTCCTTCTCCTCCTTCCCCTGTCGCCGCGCACATGCGCCCGCGCTTGTGGTGCCCCGCTCCGCCCTGCCGCCTCGCTGCCCTGCGCGCCCACGCTCGCCCGTGGCTGCGCCACGAGCTTGCGCGCGCCGTGGCCCCGCTGCCGGCTTCGCTCGCTGCGGCCCCGCTGCGCTATCCGAGCCCCGTATCTGCCACTTCCCCAAGCCGCTCCGCCCCGCTCCTGCTCGCGGCCACGCACCGTCTGCCGTCCCGCTTCGCTCTGCCCGTGGGCGCGCCCTGCCCTGCGCGGCCTCCCGCCGCTGCCACCCGCGTGCCTCGCCACAGCCCCGTCGCTCCTCGCTCGTCGGCCCCGCAGCACGCCTTGCCCCGCTCCACCCGCGGCCTTCTGCTCGCCTAGCTCCCGTCGAGCTCCGGCCGGCCCTGAGCCCCGTGCAGCTTGCCGCTCCTGCTGCGGCCGCCGGCGCCCGCGACTCCCGCTGGTCGTTGCTGTCGTGCAGCCCCCCCCCCCCTCGCCTCCACCGCTGCTCGTCGCCGCCTCCCTGCCGCTAGCCCTGCACCGCTCGCTGTTCGGGCGCAGCCCGCACGCCCGCGCGCCCGTTGGCCGCCCCGATTGGCTAGATGGGGCACAGACATGTGGGGCCCTGCCCCTAGAATGATTCTAAAAGAAGATTAAAAGAAAATAATAAAAATATTAATTAATTAGTTAATTAATTAATTAACTTAACTTAACTTAACTTAACTTAACTAATTCTGATTAGATTAACCTAATTACTAATTAAACTAATTAATCTGTTTTAGTTAATCAGTCAATGATAGTGGGGCCCATACCCCTAATTAATCCTGATTAGGTTAATTAATATGTTTAATTAAAATGTGGCACTGACCAGTGGGACCCACTGGTCAGGTTAACCAGTCAACCCCTGTTGACTGCTGACGTCAGCATGACATCATGCTGATGTCATAAATCCCATTTCGAATTAAATTAAATAATTAATTGAATTCTAGAAATTAATGAATTCTTTTGAAAATCATATCTTTTAATCCGTAATTCAGATTAAATTATTTTCTACATGAAAGTTGCTCAGCACGACGAGATGAATCCGGATATGGAGCCCGTTCGTCCACCACGCATCCCTAGAATAGCAAACACGCAACTTTCCCCCTTTGGTTCATCTGTCCGAAAACACGAAACACCGGTAATACTTTCCCGGATGTTTTCCCCCTTCACCGGTACCACCTCGTACCGCGTTAGGGCACACCTAGCATCACGCCTTGTCATGTCATGCATCACTATGCATCTGTTTGCTTAAATATTTATAGTTTCTTCCCCCTCTTCTCTCGCTAGACACCGAGACCGACGCCGCTGCTACCCAGTACGACTATGGTGTTGACGACCCCTCTCTCTTGCCAGAGAAACCATGCAAGCCCCCCTTTGATCACAAGATATCGCCTATTCTTCTCCATACTGCTTGCATTAGAGTAGTGTAGCATGTTACTGCTTTCAGTTAATCCTATACTGCTGCATAGCCTGTCCTTGCTACTACTGTTGTTACCTTTACCTGCTATCCTACTGCTTAGTATAGGATGCTAGTGTTCCATCAGTGGCCCTACACTCTTGTTCGTCTGCCATGCTATACTACTAGGCTGTGATCACTTCGGGAGGTGATCACGGGCATATACTATATACTTTACACTGTTACGTTACCGGTGATATTGTTTGGAGATGGGGGCTGAAGGGGCAGGTGGCTCCATCCCGGTAGAGGTGGGCCTGGGTTCCCAACAGCCCCCGACTGTTACATTGAGGCGGAGCGATAGGGCAGGTTGAGACCACCGAGGAGAGAGGTGGGCCTGGCCCTGGTCGGCGTTCGCGGTTACTTCAAGATAATACGCTTAACGAGATCTTGGTATTTGATCTAAGTCTGGCTACTGGCCTATAAGCACTAACCATCTACGCGGGGACAGTTATGGGCACTCGACGTCGTGGTATCAGCCGAAGCCTTCGTGACGTCAGCGACTGAGCGGCGCGCGCCAGGTTGGACCGCGTAAGGCAACTTCCTTTGTAATGGAGGTTGCTAGGTCTGCTCTCCGCCCACGTACGCAACGTGCAGGTGTGCAATGTGCAATGGGCCTAGACCCCTGCGCCATAGGATTTAGACCGACGTGCTGACCTCTCTGTTGTGCCTAGGTAGGGCTGCGACGTGTTGATCTTCCGAGGCCGGGCATGACCCAGGAAAGTGTGTCCGGACAAAGGGGATCGAGCGTGTTGGGAAATGTGGTGCACCCCTACAGGGAAGTTGATCTATTCGAATAGCCGTGTCCCTCAGTAAAAGGACGACCCGGAGTTGTACCTTGACCTTATGACAACTAGAACTGGATACTTAATAAAACACACCCTTCCAAGTGCCAGATACAACTGGTGATCGCTCTCTCACAGGGCGACGAAGGGAGGATCATCGGTTAGGATTATGCTATGCGATGCTACTTCGTGAACTTACCTTCTGCTCTCTTCTACATGCTGCAAGATGGAGGTGGCCAGAAGCGTAGTCTTCGATAGGACTAGCTATCCCCCTCTTATTCCAGCATTCTGCAGTTCAGTCCACATAGGTTACCCTCATTTCATTTGATACCATTGCATACATATGTAATGTAGCTCCTTGCTTGCGAGTACTTTGGATGAGTACTCACGGTTGCTTTGCTCCCTCTTTTCCCCTGTTTTTTATACCCGATTGCTGCAACCAGACGTTGGAGCCCAGCAGCCAGACGCCACTGTCGATGACGACTACTACTACTCGGGAGGTGCCTACTACTACGTGCAGCCCGCTGACGACGACCAGGAGTAACTTAGGAGGACCCCAGGCAGGAGACCTGCACCTCTTTCGATCTGTATCCCAGTTTGTGCTAGCCTTCTTAAGGCAAACTTGTTTAACTTATGTCTATACTCAGATATTGTTGCTTCCGCTGACTCGTCTATCATCGAGCTCTTGTATTCGAGCCCTCGAGGCCCCTGGCTTGTAATATGATGCTTGTATGACTTATTTTAATTGTAGAGTTGTGTTGTGATATCTTCCCGTGAGTCCCTGATCTTGATCGTACACGTTTGCGTGTATGATAAGTGTACGGTCAAATCGGGGGTGTCACAGGCCAGGCTAGTCGATAGATGATATACAACAACAATCATACCATAGGCTAGCTTCTAGGGTTTAGCCTCTACGATCTCGTGGTAGATCAACTCTTGTAATACTCATATCATCAATATCAATCAAGCAAGACGTAGGGTATTACCTCCATCAAGAGGGCCCGAACCTGGGTAAACACCGTGTCCCCCGCCTCCTGTTACCATCCGCCTTAGACGCACAATTCGGGACCCCCTACCTGAGATCCGCCGGTTTTGACACCGACATTGGTGCTTTCATTGAGAGTTCCGCTGTGTGATCGGCAAAAGGATCGATGGCTTGTCTGCGGATTAACTGTGACGTCGACATCTTCGTCACCGGCTCGACTGGTCACCTTGGCTCGACCGAGGACCGCGCTCCTTCTCCAATCCTCATGTTCGGACGGGGGCCTTCATCAACATCAACTCCGATCTCTATCATGATTATAGAGGAATCATCCATGGAGGAGAGCTCAACGTCAACATTGCCCTCGGGCGGCCGTGCTATTTTTCTAGGCAGCAAACTTGTATCCGCTGTCACTGCCTCCTCGAGCGTCAGTTTGATGATTGCTTTAGTGGAATAGTGCGGAATTACGTCTACAACAGGCGTGCAAAATTTTGTCGAGTTCCGATAGAGGAATCTCCGACAAACTACGATATACCGGAGCCGTGTCAAATCTGGACGAGAATCTAGATGAGTTTAGAGCGTGGTCTCCAGAGCCCAGCTCGTAGGTCCTCTAGAAGATCCAACCGTTCATCTACTGAGGAATTCCCATATCTACTACCCCTCCAAATATCAGCTCGATCCGACGGTTCAAACTCCAGGAACCTTCCAATGAGTGGACCAATTTTCGGATCTGTTTTCTGCGCGAATAGGAATCCTACCCGAATTCATGTTTCTTTATGAACGTGATATTGGACAACCTTTTAGAGGAATTCTCTTCTAGGGTATTGTGCGTCGTTTTTAAACACGTGCACGTAAAATTTTAAGCCTCCCTTGAGGTCATCTTCATCATCATGCTGGTGTCAAACCAGTTCGGCAATATTGCTCCAAGGCTGCCGACCTGCGCTAGACACGTGGTCGCTTTGTTGAGCCGAGCTCAACTTCTTTGGATCATCATCTCGGCAAGCCGAACAAGAGTTCGGCATCGCGAAGGATAAATCATCACCAACATCGCCGCCCCACGGATTACATGGAGCGGGCACACCGGCATCATCGCACGGTCACTTCATCAAGCCGGCATCGACCACGTCATGACCGGCATCGGCAGGGCCGCACTGTTGCTTCTTCAAGCCGATGTACATCACACCGACCTACTTTGACTCGTCGGCTGACATCGAGGCTTCGACATCTCGGCTGGACCGGGGGCTTCGCCATCTCTTCATCAACCTACTCCGGAGACTTCAGCGTCACTAGCCGACCAGCTTCGTCAATCAACGAGTTAGTCAAGTAGAGGCATACTAGTGACACTCTGTTTGTCTATGTATTCACACATGTATTATGTTTCTGGTTAATACAATTCTAGCATGAATAATAAACATTTATCATGATATAAGGAAATATATAATAACTTTATTATTGCCTCTAGGGCATATTTCCTTCAGCTCTTTGCTCCGCCACCTCGAGACTGGCTTGGGGGATGGAACCTTGTCCCGCATCAAGCTCGGACCACGTCATCAATACCGAACACATTACCCAGCTAAGTTGCCTTCATACTCGAAGTTTTAATTTTTTTTAACTTGTGTTCGGTTCGACCAAGCATTATACTTTTTTGGAAAAAAGTTGCTTGAAAAACTCTCCTTGTCAAATATTTGTTTGTGACACAGAAATTCAAATACCCAGTTCACTTGGGGGCTTCCTTCATGAAGCCTTTCCTCTTGCATATGATTATACTTGTACGGCTTCGTTCCTTGTTCGTGTATTACGCCACAATATGCACCATATTGACTTAAGCGATTTGCAAGCTGGGTTGCCTCGCTCCTGTTTTTACCCCTACGTTCCCGATTGTTCAGCTAGGGAGTAAAGGGAGCACCTCTGCGATTGTCACGATCGGGTCATCTGAGCCGGACCTTGGACTGGGTGAAGCCGAAAGCTAGCGCTCTTATTGTTTTCAATTATGGTCGGCACACAACGGAACTCATGAGTACAAAAAATCTATTGCACAAGTCTCATGGTAACAATGAGCACCGAAGAAAGGTATCGGTGGGGGTACTATTTTCTTCGAAGATGCTTCTTACACTTCGTCAGTAATATAGCATAAGTTCCCTGAGCGCGCTTTCTCTGTTACAGCCTTATGGCCTGATTGCCTGGTTATCAAAAACACCATCGATATTCTCGACAGCTGGAGTACATAACACTCTTCGGCCCTTGCCCGAAGAGGGAGAAGCCGACGGTCGGTTAAGACGTGTATAAAGTTTGGGTGAACACAGATATGATATAAGTACTTTGGTACATACATTCATTATACATAAAATTCTTTTACCCAAGTCACTTGGGGGCTCTAAAATTTATATGAGCCGTTTTATAATAAGTGTTTTTCTTCTTAGTCATTGCAAAGTTTTATTATTATTATTATTATTATTATTATTATTTATCACTCCTTTTTTCGGCACGAGTGTGTGGTCACTAGCCGGGGAGCCTAATTTCTCTTGCAAAGCCGCTATAGTTTAGTTTGCTAAGCTGGCCTAACGAGAAGTACTCCGCCTTCGGGTTAGGAGGTTGAAGTCGTGGCTGACCTGCTTGAGGTCTTCAGATAAGATGTGTCATGATAAAGCACGATAGAAGCACTTTTTTTTCTAAAGTCCAATTTTCATATTGGCACCGAACACTTGATCTTATTCGGACATCAGGTTTTCACTGGTGTTTTTTGGTTTTCCAAGCCTATGACACTTTTAAACTATTTGTGTGTTTTCAGCATTAGTCTAGTAGTGCAACGCCGGACACCTTTAGAGATTTGGCAAAAACACTCTCGGATATTGCCATATATGCATCGGTTTCGAATTGTGTCTTCAGTCAATAGTTGGGTCGCCCGGCTCCTGTGCTTGCCTCCTACGTTCCGCTTTGTTCGGCTAGGTGTGCAAAGGGAGAACCACTGCGATTGTGCTTCCAGCTCGCATGGTTAAGTACCTCAGTGGAGAAAGCCGAAAACTGACTGTCACAATAGGCGTAAACTGGTCAGCGATCTGATGACTATGTTAAATGACGGGCCGTTCGTAACATTGGCCGAAGTGTTTACGGCTTGACCTTGGATGTCGCCAAACACTAAACGGGGGCTCATAGCTAACTTCCCCAGTTTAAACCTCCTATGACTAAGCGAAAGTTATAAACCCCACATATCTGATTGCCTCGTTTCCGCTAACACAACCGCCTTCGGGCACCGAGAAGTCGACTAAGGGTTGTTTTGTTATTGCGGAAACACCCTGCGTAGTATCTACCAAGGGGTAGATGCCGACGATGGGCCACTTTCAACTGATAAACGGTCGCAATGGAGTCAAAATAATGATGTAAAGTACTTGGATACATAGAATCATTACACATAATCTGTGATTTTACTCTAGATATCGATCCTTAATTCAGCCACCTGTGCCCACATTAAGGCTCAGGGGCTACTGGGCTTTGCGCTCATTATTTACAAATATTAAAGTGGCACATTGATCCCCTGATCTGGCGTTGCCACCTGACCAGTGTCTCGGGGGCTACTGCATTGCCGATTCAATGCAGAAAATTCAAAGGGCTCAGTGTTCGGCTTGATCAAACTATGGGAAAGCGTGTCTTCGGACAACAATAAGTACCATCTGGACCTATCTGGCATCAAGCTAATATATCAGGGCGACTTCTCACGGCCCTCTCTCAGGGGCCCGTTCGCCGATCACTATTATCTCTAATATATTACATTGCGTTTTTATTCCTATGTATGCTACCGAGCCAGGAGTTGATCCTCAGGCCGATTTCGCGCATCGACCCGAGTCTCAGGGGCTATTGGGAACAGCGGTTTTATGCTTGCCTTTAGGTGCATCTCTGGTTTTAGACTGATACACACCTTGAGGGCCACTGGATATACATCGGCAGAGAATAAACTGCACCAGTTAAAAATATTCACAAAAAATCAGCCCGCGGTCGGGGTGGTGCACCACCTTGGAAGCAGTCCGGCATAAAGCTCGGGCACTAGCGACTAGCTCCATAGAGGGCATTTCCGGCATTAATCTCGGCTAAACTCCTTCAACTTTTTTGGAGCAAGATGATCTATGACATCTTGGATATAGTCCGGTGTTGGAGCTCGGATACATTTCGTCGTTGGAGCTTGGACACAGTCCGGCGTTGGAGCTCGGATACATTTCGTTGTTGGAGCTCGGAAGCAATCCGACATTGGTGCTCGGCTACAAAAGATACCTCAAATGCAGTCCGGCGTTAGAGCTCGGACGCAAGAGGACACTGCCTCCCGGGAACAACTTCAAACCCGAGGTGTGGCATAAAAATAACAAGGCATTGATAAAGGCCGGAAACTTAAGGGGGCTCCTCGGATACCCGACATGTAAACTCTTCGGATTCACTTTGGCGATCCTCAAGATTGAAGATGAGAAGATTTGTTGAACCAATTTTCAAGACCGACGACCGAAGATGACGAACATTTTGGAAGAATTGAGGAGCGTCCCTAACTTGAAGACCGGTTCAGGGGGCTACTGACGGTGTCCTAGACTAGGGGGTACTCACCACGTCATCTCCCGATCTGTTAGATTGGGCCGAGGACCCACATGGCCGTATACTCATGGGCAAGTTCGGACAGCTGCCGCATACAAGGAAGATTCCACAAGACTTAGCAATCAAGACAAGGACTCCTCCCCACCGACGTATTCGGCTAGGACTCTTGTTATCCTAGGCCTCTGGTGCATTATATAAACCGAGGCCAGGCTAGTCGATAGATGATATACAACAACGATCATACCATAGGCTAGCTTCTAGGGTTTAGCCTCTACGATCTCGTGGTAGATCAACTCTTGTAATACTCATATCATCAATATCAATCAAGCAGGATGTAGGGTATTACCTCCATCAAGAGGGCCCAAACCTGGGTAAACATCGTGCCCCCCGCCTCCTGTTACCATCCGCCTTAGACGCACAGTTCGGGACCCCCTACCCGAGATCCGCCGGTTTTGACACCGACACAATCCCTTCACAGTCACTTACGAGAGTGAGATCTGATAGAGATAATAATAATAAGATAATTTTTTGGTATTTTTATGATATAGATTGGAAAATAAAGATTGCAAAATAAACGGTAATAGAAAATAGCTTGTTGACGGGAGATTAATATAATGGAGAATAGACCCGGGAGCCATAGGTTTCACTAGTGGCTTCTCTCAAGATAGCATAAGTATTACGGTGGGTGAACAAATTACTGCCAAGCAATTGATAGAAAAGTGCATAATTATGAGAATATCTAGGCATGATCATGTATATAGGCATCAAGTCCGCGACAAGTAGACCGAAATGATTCTGCATCTACTACTATTACTCCACACATCGATCACTATCCAGCATGCATCTAGAGTATTAAGTTCATAAGAACAGAGTAATGCATTAGGCAAGATGACATGATGTAGAGGGATAAACTCAAGCAATATGATATAAACCCCATCTTTTTATCCTAGATGGCAACAATACAATACATGCCTTGCTGCCCCTGCTGTCACTGGGAAAGGACACCGCAAGATTGAACCCAAAGCTAAGCACTTCTCCCATTGCAAGAAAGATCAATCTAGTAGGCCAAACCAAACTGATAATTCGAAGAGACTTGCAAAGATAACCAATCATACATAAAAGATTTCAGAGAAGAATCAAATATTGTTCATAGATAAACTTGATCATAAACCCACAATTCATCGGATCTCGACAAACACACTGCAAAAAGAGTTACATCAAATAGATCTCCAAGAAGATCGAGGAGAACATTGTATTGAGATCCAAAGAGAGAGAAGAAGCCATCTAGCTAATAACTATGGACCCGAAGGTCTGAGGTAAACTACACACACATCATCGGAAGGGCCATGGAGTTGATGTATAGGCCCTCCATGATCGATTCCCCGCTAGTGGAGCTCCAGAAAAGGCCCCAAGATGGGATATCTTGGGTACAGAAGGTTGCGGCGGTGGAAATAGGGTTTCGTGGTGCTCCTGGATGTTTTTGGGGTATATGAATATATATATAGGAGGAAGAAGTAGGTCGGTGGAGCGACTAGGGGCCCATGAGGGGGGAGGGTGCGCCCCCTGCCTCGTGGCCTCCTCGTTGGTTGCTTGACGTCCACTACAAGTCCCCTAGATCGCGTTTGTTCCAATAATAACTCCCCCGAAAGTTTTATTCATTTGGATTCCGCTTGATATTCTTTTTCTGTGAAACACTGAAATAGGCAAAAAAAACAGCAATTTGCACTAGGCCTTGGGTTAGTAGGTTAGTCCCAAAAATAATATAGAAGTGTATAAATAAGCCCATTAACATCCAAAACAGATAATATAATAGCATGGAACAATCAAAAATTATAGATACGTTGGACACATATCAAGCATCCCCAAGCTTAATTCCTGCTCGTCCTCGAGTAGGTAAATGATAAAAACAGAATTTTTGATGTGGAATGCTACCTAGCATAATTCTCATTGTAATTTTCTTTATTGCGGCATGAATATTCAGATCCGAAAGATTCAAGACAAAAGTTTAATATTGACATAAAAATAATAATACTTCAAGCATACTAACTAAGCAATCATGTCTTCTCAAAATAACATGGCAAAAGAAAGTTCATCCCTACAAAATCATATAGCTTGGTCATGCTTCATTTTCATCACACAAGAATGCTCTCATCTTGCACAACCCCGATGACAAACCAAGAAATTGTTTCATACTTTAGTAATCTCAAACTTTTTTCAACTTTCACGCAATACATGAGCGTGAGCCATGGATATAGCACTATGGGTGGAATAGAATAATGATAGGGGCTTATGTGGAGAAGACAAAAAAGGAGAAAGTCTCACATCGACGAGGCTAATCAACAGGCTAGGGAGATGCCCATCAATTGATGTCAATGCAAGGAGTAGGGATTGCCATGCAACGGCTACACTAGAGCTATAAATGTATGAAAGCTCAACAAAAGAAACTAAGTGGGTGTGCATCCAACTTGCTTGCTCATGAAGACCTAGGGAATTTGAGGAAGGCCATTGTTGGAATATACAAGCCAAGTTCTATAATGAAAATTCCCACAAGTATATGAAAGTGACAAAACAAGAGACTCTCTATCATAAAGATCATGGTGCTACTTTGAAGCACAAGTGTGGAAAAAAAGGATAGTAGCATTGCCCCTTTTTATTTATTTTTTGGGGCCTTCCCTTTTTATTTGGCCTTTCTCTTCTTTTTTTTGGGACAATGCTCTATTAATGATGATCATCACATTTCTATCTATTTACAACTCAATGATTACAACTCGATACTAGAACAAAATATGACTCTATATGAATGCCTCCGGCGGTGTACCGGGAAGGGCAATGAATCAAGAGTTACATGTATGAAAAATTATGCATGGTGGCTTTGCCACAAATACGATGTTAACTACATGATCATGCAAAGCAATATGACAATGATTGTAACATCCCAAATATTCAATTTGGAATGTTATACATAGGGCATCCATGCATATCATATTTTATTGCATTTCGTTCTTGTGATCCTCGAAATCCTAAGCAACTCAAGGACCATCGGAGAGAGTTGGGGATTTTCTCTCATTCTCATATTTGAGTTTTATCAAATATTGAAACAAGGATCACTTTGGTTTTAATTATTTTTCTCCCCCAAAAATATTTCATACTAAAATTATATGAGAGGAGATAATAAGACTTCTCCAAAATAAATGAAATGTTGGATGAAAAATATTAAAATCAATTTGTATTTCTATTTGGGGTTTTATCGCTATTTTATTTGAATTAGGAAAAAATGCATTTTTCCAAATTACATTAGAGGCCCAAATAAATGTTCACCTTGTCCGGCGTATTTTTAAAGGACGGGGAAAATGTATTTCAGGATTTTTGGGGTCCGTTTAGTATTTCTTTTCTTTGTTTTTCTATGCGGAATTATTTTTTTTTTAAAAAAGTACCCGGCCTAACTCGGCCGTGTCCGCCTAGGACTCCTGGCCCGGCCGGCCTTTATAAGACGGGAGGCCCGACCCCAGCAGCCCAGCGCCCTGCCAGAAACCCTAAGCCGTCGCCACCCTAGCGCCGCCGCCGCACCATCTGTCGTCATCGTCGCCGTCGCCGCCGTGCCGCCGTGTGGTGCCGCGCCGCCACCCGCGCCGCTCGCTAGAGTTCGCCGGAGTCGCCGCCGCTGGTTTTCTTCGCCGGTTCGGTTTTTCCGGTAAAAACCCTAGATCCATTTTTTAATAGATCGGTTCAGTTTTAATTTTTTCCCCGGTTTAGTTATTTAGCGAACGCCCGTTCATACGTCCGTTTTAACGAACGGTTTTCACCCGTTAACCGCAGACAGCGAACGTTCATTTGTTAGCCTGTTCGTCAGTTTTCTTTTTCCAGGGTTTTTCCGCGATTATTTTCGATCGTGATTTCTGCCCTGTTTTTCGTTTTAGTTTATCTTTTCGCTCGTTTATCAGAATCAGGCGATTCAAGCGCCTAGATCTTCATCTCGAAGCCCTATTTCTGTTTAACCAACTTGAACAAGATTTTGGTACTTTAAAATTTGACTTTAGTCCAGATTAGTAATCGGATCTTGTTTCTTTCGCAGTTTGAGTTTCGTTGCTCCGTTTGTTTTGATTCTTTTTGCAAACCGGAGTTCTTCAGTTGAACTTTCCGGTTAGATCTTTTTATTTGAGATTTATCCATACATATTTGCTTGATTGCTTATGTATGGTATTGTCTGTTTGCAATATAACACCCGGAGTGTGAAGCGTGCTACTATGAGTCTTTAGGATTTGCAAATCGTCAGCAAGGCAAGTAACACTTTGATCATACCCCTTTATCACCCAGTTTTTATGCATTAGTTTCAACCTTCACACATTGCATGAATAGGATCTCTTAACATGTGGGTCTGGGAAGTAGATAACGAGGTAGAACCTATTACCTGTTTTATTATCAAACCCATGCGAGTTACTTCTATGTTATGCTTATATTGCCATGATATGCTCGTAGACGTGGTTTGGGTTTGAGTGTATCCATGACAGATGTGAGTTGTTAATTAATGGTTCAACTTGAGGTGGCAACTTTAATACACATGTGGGTGGATTGCTTGTGGGCACCTAGAGAATCCAGTGTTGTCCTAGGATATCCCGGAGTACCCGTGTGATCATCCTACGGTCCGCCACCCAGGCTCAAAGGGATCATAAGACTATTCATGCTAGAAACTTCCGTGTGCAGCCACAAGCCATTATGGGCTCTGGCATAATTGAGTAAGTTGCGTGAGTTCTTGAATAGGTGGACTAGCAGATGTGGGGGGTTGTAGGTGTACCGGTCCGCCCGGAGTAAAGAGCAAATGCTTCTGAAAGATTGTGTCTCGGTCATCCGTTTCTCAAACACCCTATAGTGCGAGAAATCCAACGGAGGAGATCGAGTCTTGTGGGGAAAAGTGCACAAACCTCTGCAGAGTGTACAAAGTAATCATGGTTAGCCGTGTCCCCGGTTATGGACATCTTGAGTATTTGGTTCTTGGATTATCATATGGATCTCATCACTCTAAATTAATTTGTTGGGTTGATAATTACTTTTAATTGGGATTGAGTTGGAGGAACCTTCTCAATATTGTTCAACTACCATGATAGTTAAATGAAACATATTCCTTTGTTGTAGGGAAAAATTGGCTTTCGCAAAACATATTAACCATACAGCATCCACCAGCCATATATGCATATAGTGGTAGCTTTTATCTGTTCACTACTCCCCTGTGTTACATTGCCAGCATATTCCATGTGCTAACCCGTTTTCGGGCTGCAACGTATCATGTTGCAGACTTTTTCAAACGAGGAATAAGGTGTGATAGGTTGTTTGTCATGCACTCAGCTATGCCGCTGGAGTTGATGATGGACTCACTTTATCTTCCAAGCCTTCCATTGTTATCGTATTAGATGGCCTTAAGCCATATTTATTGTAATAAGTTCTCTCTTGAGACATTCGATGTAATAAGTGTGTGATTGCCACTTTGTTATAAATCCTTCGAGTACTGTGTGTGTCAGCATTACCAATCCATTGAGGTCGGGTCGCTACAAGATGGTATCAGAGCACACGCTAAATGTAGGACACGACCACTAAGAAAAGCCATAGGCCACTCTTCTCTACTTATTTCTGACTCCTCTCCATTTTCTACTCTTTAGTATGGCGGATACGAGGAACAAGTTTGCACAACCGAATGAATACACACCTTTTGGACGACACTTGAAGGAAGTCACTAAGTACCTGAACATTGGAATACCAAGCTTCACCGGGACTTATACCGCCACTTTACCAGAAGAGGAGCGATGGATGATTCGAGTTCAAGTTCCAAGAAGGACGTTCACGCCAGTCACTAAACCCATAGAATTTTCCTTTGATGCACCCACCTGGAGTCTAGGAAAGAGTATGGCAGCCCACATCGCTATAGGACGCATCGGCGAAGTTTACCACAAGGAGCTGAAGGACACTATCTACCAGATATGTGGACGTCGAGATGAGTAATGGGAGATGATCAACACCAGGAAGGACAGGTCCATTGCAGCATTCATCCAGGAATTAAACCACCACATTCGTCGCCAGGAGAACCAGATGTGCGCAGGCATGATAGATTCGATGAAGGCGATGATCGGGATCACGGAGCTAGAAGAGGAGCTTAAGTCTACACGCGATGGATATGAGGAGGAAATGATGATACTTGTGGGGAGGAATGATGACATGACCAGGAAGCTAGGAGTTTTTATGGGAGACCCCGCGCCAGGAGGAGAAGACGACGAACCCAAGGAGATTCGTTCTGAAGACTACATCATCATAGACGACACCGATTCCGACCCGGATAGTGGTGATGATGACTATGAATACGAAGCTGGAGCAGATATCATGGAGTCTTCCACCGATCAAAAATTTCTAGTAGACCACCATACTATTAGTAGTACCCCCCATGTAAATATTAGTAGTCCGAGCAATGTAATGATAGTTAGACCGATTTTATGCCCTTGCTTGATTGATTGAGTGATATGATATGATTGTGTTTGTCTCATGTGCATATGGGTAGTGTTTTCTCATTAGACCTCATTCTATTCTAATCACTTCCCTCTAAACCCCTTAGATGCCTCCGAGACGTGACCCCAGTTTTGTTTTCCCATCAGAGCTCACTCAGTTGATCCAGCAGCAGAATGCCTTGATGCAGTTGTTAGTTCAGAACCAAGGCAACAACAACAACTATAACAACCCACTGCCACCACCACCAGTTGACAACTTAGCCCGTTTTCTGAGGCTGCAGTCGCCGGTGTTTTCCAGTAGCACCGAGCTAATAGTTGTTGATGATTGGCTGCGTAGGATTGGAAGGGAGTTGACCACCGCAGGTTGCACAGATACGGAGAAGGTGCTTTTGCCGCACACCAATTGGATGGACCAGCAGCCGCATGGTTGGAGAATTACACAACCACTTTTCCTATGGCCAATGTCACCTGGGAGCAGTTTTAGCAAGCATTCTGCACAGTCCATGTATCCACGGGAGCTATGAGCATGAAGAAGCGTGAGTTTCACACCTTACGCCAAGGTAACCGTACTGTAGGCCAGTACGTGGAGGAGTTTAGTAAGTTATCCCGCTATGCTCCAGATGATGTGGCCACGGATGCCGCGAAGCAGGAGAATTTTATGGAAGGGAGTATGCAGTTAATGGTGGCAATATTTAACAACTACCAGGAGTTGGTAGATAAAGCACTCATGATCGAAGGGAAGCAGCAGCAGATAGAGAGCCGCAAGAGGAAATATGGACAAGGGAAGTACAATTCAGGAGCTCAACAAAAGCCTCACTTTACCCTGAACTCGGGAGGGCTTACCCACAACCATGGAGGCCACACTCACAATGGAGGAAGTGCCCATAATCATACTGGCCCAAGGAATGGGGATGGGAATGGAGCCAGCAGCAATCAGAACCGTTCCAATCCATCCACACCCGCCAAGAGGGACCTAAACCACGTTACTTGTTTCAAGTGCGGAAAGACTGGACACTATGCCACAGAGTGCCCTGAAGCAAAGAACGGAAATGGTAATGGGAGCTCTGTAAAGAAGCCCAATCCATTTAACAAAGGACAAGTGAACCACGTGAACGTGGAGGAGGTTGAAGAGCAACCAGATGCAGTTATCGGTAAGTTTTTAGTTAAGTCATTTACTGCAATTGTTCTTTTTGATACTGGTGCATCTCATTCATCATATCAAGGGGATTTGTGAATAAGTATAAGTTGTCCACTAGAGTTCTTAAGACACCTATGCTAGTAACCTCACCCGGAGCCGAGTATATGGCAAGCAATGGATGTTTTCAGATGCCATTAACCATAGGTAGTCATGTTTTCCCCTCTGACTTGATAATTATGGAGTCGCAAGGATTGGATGTGATACTAGGAATGGATTGGCCGTCGATGTACGGAGGAAACATCGATTGCACCAGTAAGTTAATTCTGCTTACTACCCCGGAGGGAAAAAGGATCAAGTATGTATCCAGGCATGCGCCAAGGAGAACCCAGGTACATTCTCTCACGGGAGTTGTTTAGGAGGAAGTGCCTGTTGTGCAGGATTACCCAGATGTATTTCCAGAGGAGTTACCAGGCATGCCACCAGATCGAGACATCGAGTTTTTGATAGGGTTGTTGCCAGGCACCGGGCCTATATCAAAGAGACCATATCGGATGCCCGTGAATGATCTAGAGGAGATCAATAGACATATTAAGGAGTTATTGGAGAAAGGTTACATCTGACAGAGTTCATCACCATGGGGAGCCCAGTGCTATTGGTTGAGAAGAAGGATAAATCTCTAAGGATGGTTGTTGATTATCGGGGGTTGAATGAAGTGACAATCAAGAACAAGTACCCACTGCCGATGATCAATGATCTGTTTGACTAGCTGCAAGGAGCTAAAGTGTTTTCGAATATAGACCTGCGATCAGGTTACCACCAGCTGAAGATTCAAGAAAAGGATATACCTAAGACAGCTTTTATCACAAGGTATGGGCTTTATGAGTATACGGTTATGTCATTTGGATTGACTAACACCCCTGGCTATTTCATGAGTATGATGAATAAGGTGTTCATGGAGTTATTGGATAAGTTTGTCGTGGTGTTCATTGTTGATATTTTAGTATACTCAAAGAATGAAGAGGAACACAAGGAGCATTTGTGCTTAGTACTCGAGAAACTCAGGGAGCATCAGTTGTATGCCAAGTTCAGCAAATGTGAGTTTTGGTCGAAGGAAGTTGGATTTCTTGGACATGTTATATCAGGAGAAGGTATAGCAGTAGACCCCACCAAAGTTCAATCAGTAACTGAGTGGTTGGCACCCACCTCAGTTGGAGAGATCCGCAGTTTTCTTGGACTCGCGGGATACTATCGGAGATTCATTGAAAATTTCTCTAAGATTGCGAAGCCTATGACGACGTTTTTAAAGAAGGACACCAAGTTCCATTGGACTGAAGAATGTGAAGCAAGTTTCCAGGAGTTGAAGAAACGTTTGACTACAACCCTAGTGTTGATCCTGCCGGATATATGCAAGGATTTCCAAGTGTATTGTGACGCCTCTCGCTTAGGACTTGGAGGAGTACTTATGCAAGACGGAAGAGTTGTTTCATATTCCTCACGACAACTTCGACCGCATGAGTTGAATTATTCCACACATGACTTGGAGTTGGCAACCGTAGTACATGCACTCAAGACCTGGAGACATTTTCTCATTGGAAACCATTGTGATGTGTACACGGATCATAAGAGTTTGAAGTACATTTTTACACAGAAGGAGTTGAACCTCAGGCAAAGGAGATGGTTGGAGCTTATAAAGGATTATGATATGAAGTTGTACTATCATCCGGGAAAGTCCAATGTCGTAGCAGACGCTTTGAGCCAAAAGAGTTATGCCAATACCTTAGTAATAGGAGGTTTGCCAAAGGAGTTAGCAGAAGATTTCAGGGAGCTACGGTTAGAGATTGTTCCCAAAGGTTTTGTTACAACCATGGAAGTTCAGTCAACCTTGTTGGGAAAGATTCGAGAAGCCCAGAAGGATGACAAAGAAATTGTCGAGATAAAGGAGAAGATGAGCGAAGGCAAAGCCAAAGGTTTTCATGAGGATGAGCACGACACCTTGTGGTTCGAGGACCGGATATATGTGCCCAATAATGCAGAGATCAGGAAGTTAATATTACAGGAAGCTCACGACTCCCCATACTCGATACACCCCGGAAACACCAAGATGTATTTGGATTTGAAGGAGCATTTCTGGTGGACTGGAATGAAGAAGGATATTACCGAGTATGTAGCCGTATGTGATGTATGTCAGAGAGTGAAGGCAGAACATCAGAAACTAGCAGGATTACTACAGCCTATGCCGATACCCGAATGGAAGTGGGATAAACTTGGCATGGATTTTATCACCGGATTACCCAGGACCCGATCGGGGTATGATTCTATCTGGGTAGTAGTGGACCGCTTGACCAAAGTAGCTCACTTTATCCCAGTGAAAACCACATATACAAGTGCAAAGTTGGCCAAGATATATATGACCATGATCGTATGCCTACATGGAGTTCCGAGGACCATCGTATCAGACAGAGGAACACGGTTTACTTCAAAATTTTGGCATCAACTGCACCAGACTTTGGGAACCAGGCTGGAGTTCAGTACAGCTTTTCACTCGCAGACAGATGGACAGACTGAGAGAGTCAATCAGATTCTGGAGGACATGTTGAGAGCTTGTGCACTAGACTACGGGTCTAGTTGGGATGATAATTTACCCTACGCGGAGTTCTCATACAACAACAGCTACCAGGCCAGTTTGAAGATGGCACCGTTTGAAGCCCTGTACGGAAGACGATGCCGAACACCGTTGATGTGGGATGAAGTTGGAGACCGGCAGTTGTTTGGACCGGATTTGATTAAGGAGTCCGAGGAGAAAGTTAAGCTGATTCGAGATAGACTGAAAGTAGCTCAGTCTAGACAGAAGAGTTATGCAGACTCGAAATGCAAGGAGGTAGTCTATGATATCGGAGACAGAGCATATCTGCGAGTGTCACCTCTGCGAGGAGTTAAGCGTTTTGGAGTTAAGGGAAAATTAGCCCCGAGATTTGTAGGACTGTACCGTGTTCTGGAGTGCATGGGAGAGGTTTCCTACAAGTTGGAATTACCTGAAGGACTGTCAGGAGTTCATGATGTGTTTCATGTTTCCCAGTTAAAGAAGTGCCATGCCGAGATGGCCGATATTCCTCTGAGAGATACTGTGCCCCTAGAACCAATTCAGTTGGACAGTGATTTGACATATGAGGAGAAACCAGTCAAGATTCTCGAGTTTGCCAGTCGAGTTACCCGCAGCAAGGTTATCAAGTTTTGCAAAGTTCAGTGGAGCCATCATACCGAGGATGAAGCTACCAGGGAAAGAGAGGATGGTCTACACAAAGACCACCCACACCTATTTTCTAGCCAACCTGAATCTCGAGGGCGAGATTCATCTTAAGGGGGTAGGTTTGTAACATCCCAAATTTTCAATCTGGAATGTTATACACATGTCATCCATGCATATCATATTTTATTGCATTTCGTTCTTGTGATCCTCGAAATCCAAAGCAACTCAAGTACCCTCGGAGAGAGTTGGGGATTTTCCCTCGTTCTCATATTTGAGTTTTATCAAATACTGAAACAAGGATCACTTTCGTTTTAATTATTTTTCTCCCCCAAAAATATTTCATATTAAAATTATATGAGAGGAGATAATATGACTTCTCCAAAATAAATGAAATGTTGGAGGAAAAAAATTAAAATCAATTTGTATTTTTATTTTGGGCTTTATCGCTATTTTATTTGATTCACAAAACAATTGTGTTTTTCAAAATTGCATTAGAGGCCCAAATAAATGTTCACCTTGTCCGGCGTATTTTTAGAGGACGGGGAAAATTTATTTCAGGATTTTTGGAGTCCGTTAGTGTTTGTTTTCTTTGTTTTTCTATGCTGAATTATTTTATTAAAAAAAAGTAACCGACATAACTGCGCCGTGTCCGCCTAGGACTCCTGGCCCGGCCGACCTTTATAAGCCGGGAGGCCCGACCACAGCAGCCCAGCGCCTCGCCTGAAACCCTAAGTCGCCGCCGCACCAGCCGCCGCCGCCGCGCTGCTGCCACTGCGCCGTTGTGCCGCGCCCCCCGCGCCGCTCACCGGAGTTCGCCGCCGCTGCTGTCGATTTTCTTCGCTGGTTCGGTTTTTTGGTAAAAACCCTAGATCCATTTTTTTAATAGATCGGTTTGGTTTTTTTCCCGGTTTAGTTATTTCGTGAACGCCTGTTCGTACGTTCGTTTTAACGAACGGTTTTCACCCGTTAACCGCAGACAGCGAATGTTCATTCGTTAGCCTGTTTGTCAGTTTTCTTTTTCCAGGGTTTTTCTGCGATTATTTTCGATCCCGATTTCTGCCCTATTTTTCTTTTTAGTTTATCTTTTCGCTCGTTTATCGGAATCAGGCGATTCAAGCGCCTAGATCTTTGTCCTGAAGCCCTATTTCTGTTTAAACAACTTGAACAAGATTTTGGTACTTTAAAATTTGACTTTAATCCAGATTAGTAATCGGATCTTGTTTCTTTCGCGGTTTGAGTTTCGTTGCTCCGTTTGTTTTGATTCTTTTTGCAAACCGAAGTTCTTCAGTTGAACTTTCCAGTTTGATCTTCTTATTTGAGATTTACCCGTGCATCTTTGCTTGATTGCTTATGTATGCTATTGTTTGTTTGCGATAGAACACCCAGAGTGCGAAGCGTGCTACTACGAGTCTTCAGGATTTGTAGATCGTCAGCAAGGCAAGTAACACTTTGATCATACCCCGTTATCACCCAGTTTTTATGCATTAGTTTCAACCTTCACACATTGCATGAATAGGATCTCTTAACATGTGGGTCTGGGAAGTAGATAACGAGGTAGAACCTATTACATGTTTTATTATCAAACCCTTGGGAGTTACTTCTACTTTATGCTTATATTGCCATGCTATGCTCGTAGACGTGGTTTGGGTTTGAGTGTATCCATGACAGATGTGAGTTGTTAATTAATGGTTCAACTTAAGGTGGCAACTTTAATACACATGTGGGTGGATTGCTTGTGGGCACCTGGAGAATCCAGTGTTGTCCTAGGATATCCCAGAGTACCCGTGTGATCATCCTACGGTCCGCCACCCAGGCTCAAAGGGATCATAAGACTATTCATGCTAGAAACTTCCATGTGCAGCCACAAGCCATTATGGGCTCTGGCATAATTGAGTAAGTTGCGTGAGTTCTTGAAGAGGTGGACTAGCAGATGTAGGGGATTGTAGGTGTACCAGTCCGCCCGGAGTAAAGAGCAAATGCTTCTGAAAGATTGTGTCTTGGTCATCCGTTTCTCAAACACCCTGTAGTTCGAGAAATCCAATGGAGGAGATCGAGTCTTCTAGAGAAAAGTGCACAAACCTCTGCAGAGTGTACAAAGTAATCATGGTTAGCCGTGTCCCCGGTTATGGACATCTTGAGTATCTGGTTCTTGGATTATCATATGGATCTCATCACTCTAAATTAATTTGTTGGGTTGATAATTACTTTTAATTGGGATTTGAGTTGGAGGAACCTTCTCAATATTGTTCAACTACCATGATAGTTAAATAAAATATATTCCTTTGTTGTAGGGAAAAATTGGCTTTTTGCAAAACATATTAACCATACAGCCTCCACCAGCCATATATGCATATAGTGATAGCTTTTATCTGTTCATTACTCCCCTATGTTACATTGCCAGCATATTCCATGTGCTGACCCATTTTCGGGCTGCAACGTATCATGTTGCAGACTTTTCAGACGAGGAGTAAGGTGTGATAGGTCGTTTGTCATGCACTCAGCTATGTCGTTGGAGTTGATGGTCTCACTTTATCTTCCAAGCCTTCCATTGTTATCGTATTAGATGGCCTTAAGCCATATTTATTGTAATAAGATCTCTCTTGAGACATTCAATGTAATAAGTGTGTGATTGCACAGAGACTTGACCATTTGAGGTCGGGTCGCTACAATGATGAAGCGTGTCATAAATGAAACGGTGGAAAGTTGCATGGCAATATATCTCGGAATGGCTATGGAAATGCCATAATAGGTAGGTATGATGGCTGTTTTGAGGAGGATATAAGGAGGTTTATGTGTGATAGAGCGTATCATATCATGGGGTTTGGATGCACCGGCGAAGTTCGCACCAACTCTCAAGGTGAGAAAGGGCAATGCACGGTACCGAAGAGGCTAGCAATGATGGAAGGGTGAGAGTGCGTATAATCCATGGAGTCAACATTAGTCATAAAGAACTCACATACTTATTGCAAAAATCTATAAGTCATCAAAAACCAAGCACTACGCGCATGCTCCTAGGGGGTAGAATGGTAGGAAAAGGCCATCGCTCGTCCCCGACCGCCACTCATAAGGAAGATAATCTTAGAACACCTCATGTTTCAAATTTGTTACACAACGGTTACCATACGTGCATGCTACGGGACTTGCAAACTTCAAAACAAGTATTTCTCAAATTCACAATTACTGAACTAGCACACTCTGATATCACCACCTTTATATCTCAAAACAATTATCAAGTATCAAACTTTTCATAATATTCAATGCACTTTCTATGATAGTTTTTATTATACCCATCTTGGATGCCTATCATATTAGGACTAGTTTCATAACCAAAGCAAATTACCATGTTGTTCTAAAGGACTCTCAAAATCATATAAGTGAAGCATGAGAGATCAATAATTTCTATAAAATAAAACCACCACCGTGCTCTAAAAGATATAAGTGAAGCACTAGAGCAAAATTATCTAGCTCAAAAGATATAAGTGAAGCACATAGAGTATTCTAATAAATTTCAATTCATGTGTGTCTCTCCCAAAAGGTGTGTACAGCAAGGATGATTGTGGTAAACTAAAAAGCAAAGACTCAAATAATACAAGACGCTCCAAGCAAAACACATATCATGCGGTGAATAAAAATATAGCCTCAAGTAAAGTTACCCATAGAAGAAGATGAAAGAGGGGATGCCTTCCGGGGCATCCCCAAGCTTAGGCTTTTGGTTGTCCTTGGTTTTTACCTTGGGGTGCCATGGTAATCCCCAAGCTTAGGCTCTTACCACTCCTTGTTCCATAATCCATCAAATCTTTACCCAAAACTTGAAAACTTCACAACACAAAACTTAAACAGAAAATCTCATGAGCTCCGTTAGTAAAAGAAAACAAACCACCACTTAAGGTACTGTAATGAACTCATTATTTATTTATATTGGTGTGGAACCTACTGTATTCCAACTTCTCTATGGTTCATGGCCTCCGATACTAGCCATGGATGCATCAAAATAAGCAAACAACACACGAAAAACAGAATCTGTCAAAAACAGAACAGTCTGTAGTAGTCTGTAGGTTTCGAATACTTATGTAACCCCAAAAATTATAAAATCAATTTCTGGACGTGAGGAATTTATCTATTAATCATCTGCAAAAATAATCAACTTAATCGCTGTAACATCCCGATTCTCGGAATGTTTAAGAATTTTTCCAAAAATCAGGGCGAGAAAATTTCATTTGTTTTATTTGTTAACAAAGCTTAGATTGGACTTTTATAATTAAGAGGATTTAATTTTAACTAATACCAACTTAAATTAAATTTGAGTTTTGTTGTTTCTTTTAGTTGGGTTTTATTTTGGTCTTAAGCATATTTAAATATGTGAGTTTGTGTTTTCTTCGATTTCTAAGTTCGTGATATTTTGTTTGAGCTTCTTTTTCATTACTAGATTTTTCCTCTTAGGAAAATCAATTTGTTTCCCTCTCTCAAACTTTGTAACAAATTCCCGTGGACAGTATGTCTTTCCTCTCTCTTCCCTGTGTTAAGCCCACCTATATTTTTCTCACACCCGAATGGGCCAACAGCCAACTTTTCCTTTCTTCTTTCTCTCCCACTTGGACCAAAGCCAAATTGGGCCAATACCCAGCCAAGCTAGCGCCTCCTCTTCGCTCCCTCCATATGTTTCAATCTACAGAAGAGAAACAACCGCCTACATGTACATAGGAAACTCCTGCATCCTCCTTTAATTCCTTTTTCCTTCCTTATTTCTCTTCACCTTCCATCTTCCAACGCCAACACAAGCGCTTCTCCTTCCTCACGGCTCCACCCACACTTGAACGTACATGAGCACACAAAGCTGAAACGTACAGGCACTAGCACTCTTGATTTTTCTCAAGCGTTCTCAAATCCGTGAGTATATATATGTGTGCCCCTTGCTCCTCTTGCAGACCCATATCAACTCCTCCCATCTCCCTTCCACAATCTCTCCAAAACTCTCTCCGAACTGCTGCTGCTCCATGGATGCCGGCGCTCGTTCCTGGTGGCGTAGACCATCTCCATCAGCACCCTTGCGCCACAAGGTTCCTCTCCACACCACGAATCCATTCAGAGAAGAAAGAACGCATTCCGTCGACCAGACGCGAACAGTTTTGCATGTCCGCCAACACTGTTCGTCGAGTTCTTCGCGTCGTTCTATCAAACTCGGTGAGCAACTATCCAATTCCTTTTGTGAGACTTCAAAACATCATTCAATTTATCTCCTAGACATCATAGTTCCTCCTATTTTTATCGTTGGGCGTGTTGATGCCATCCGTCGCATAAACCATAGGTCATGGTCACATTTCCATCGTTTTTGTTCATCGTTTGATCTCCCCAGTAGAAGAAACGTTTTATATGGTTGTAGCAATCCCGTAGTGGAGTTAGGTTACTTGTTTGGTTAATCGAGTTTTATTATAGATTTTTGGTTGTTTATCGGACTATTTATTAATATGTTATTTTCTTGTGTTCTTGATACGCGTAGGAGTGTGTGCTAGCTATCTCATAATTTGTGTGTCTCACATATATATGATTGCTTGATTTATCTATTTTGCCGATTATAGTTATGTGATATTTCTTTCGTGGGGTATGTAGTCGTATGATATTACTATGTACAAGTTTCGGCAAATTATTATTATGTGTGGTAGTTGATCAGTGAACTTTTGTGTTGGTTTGATATTTGTATGTTCGTTATATGCCTCGGAGTCGCTCCTAATTATTCCATAAATTCTAGGAGTTAGATGTGATTGAATGGATTTATTATAAGTATTTCTTTTATTTATTTATTATATACTTGTATGTTGTCTCATGTGATATTTTTGTGTAGCATGTAGCGCTATCTTATGCATTCATACAATTTTTGTTGAATGTTCACCATGCTTATAATTCCGTAGGACTATTCTAGGCTTTGCTTTGTTCATTGAATCATGAATTACTTTATGTCTTGATTATTTTAATTTTTGCTTAGCATGGATATATCTTAGATATGGTTCACATATTCATTTCCATCCATGTCACGTGTTGTTTTATTGGTTTGAAATCATTGTCATGTTTATGATGGATGTTTGTACGTGTTATTGCACAGTTCCTTTATGCTAGATGTCAAATAAAATGCCTTGTTGTTTGGAAATGAGTGCATTATAGTTTGTTGCGTAGAATATAATTCCCAAGTTGTTCCTCTTCTTTCTAGATGTTTGTTATCCATGATTTCATGGATGGATGCTTTATGTCATTCATATTTGTATTGCTATATAGAATCATTCTGATGGAATAAAACTAGTTTATTGCATATTGATAATTATCATGTGTGTTTATTTATATTAGTTTATTACCATGCCGCGTTAACAATTGCTTACAATAGAATGCATGTTTGGTTGTATGCGTACCATGTACTATATCATTTCTAGTTTGCATTGTATGACTACACATATGGTTAGCCTTGATTTACATTATAGTAGTTTGTTGATCTTGTACATTCTTTTATTGAGCAACTTCTTGCTTGATCAGTACTATGCCATGTTGTTGGGATTGTATAAATAGATTGCGTAACATGTGTGTAATGACCCGTGTGTTCTATGATGCCTAGGTTGTCCAGTTATGGATTAGCAAGTCTAGGTTGTACTAGGTAGAAATACATGCCTTCATGTCATTCATGCTAGTATAGCACATTGCTTGATGTGATTGATGCCATGACCTAGATGTGTACCTGCTTAGTATGCTTTTCCCTTTTGCTTATAAGTCACAACTAGCATGATAGTGTTGTGTGCTAATGCCATTCCGGATAGTCATGTTAGTTGATATCAACTAAGTTATGTCATAGTTATAAGTTGTATTCTACTGATAGCATAGTTTGGCATCTTGTGTCATGATCATCCATGCTTAGCATTATATCTAGTCTACCACACTATTACATTGGTGTATGCCTAGACTTCTTCATATCTACTTTATCTAGTTGAAGCATTGTTATATGTCTAGTTGTCACTCATGCAAGTGATCTTTCATGTCTTATTTTGTCTATGTGCTATAATTGAGTACTTAGTCTCCTGTGCATTCTTATGGATGATCACTTTGGTCTTATGATAGCCTCAGGAGTGTTGGGTCTTGTTGCGATAGTTTAGCACATGCTTAAGATAGTTTGTCTTTCATGTTAGTTGAGTTGTATCTTCCTCATATGTTTAGTGTGCATAGTTTGATCTATTATGTAAGCATGAAGTGGTAATCTTATTGCTAGTGGTTACTTGAGTATTAGTTGTTCTTTAGTAGTAAGACCAGATTCTAGTTTAGTATCTTATCATGATCACTCGTATGTGTCATGCTTGTGTTATTTGCTTAGACATCTAGTGAATCTATACTCACATGTATTGTGTCAGATGTGTGTTATTATTAAGTTGTTTAATTAGTTTCTACCTTAATTAGTATTGGTTTGTCTTCTTTTATAGATATGCTTGCTAATGGTTTTTCTGATTTATGTTTAGTCTTTGATTGTTGTTAACCATTATAAGTATTTTGATTCATCCAAATATTTATTCTCGGTTGATTGTTACTCTTAATCATATCATGCCTAGGATAGATGTGCATCCATTTGTTCAATGTGTTGTGTAGTTCTTGTTAATTATTTGACAAATGAATTAGTTTGATATGATGCAGTTGATTCTATTTCCTTTTAATAACATTTTAGGACTAGACTGAGATCATTTCATTTCACATTGTTGTATGATGTTTCATTGCTTGACTAGAATGGTTTGTAATGTTGGTTTACTTGTCTTATAGAATACTTGCTTTTGTTTGATTATATAGTTGTTGTATATGTTTGGTTGTAATTGACCATTATATCATGTCATGTTATGATTGAGTAGTTGAAATGCATCGGATGGATTATTCCATGTATGTTCATGCAATTTGGTTTGTTTGTAACAATTTCCTATATAGTAAGCTGGGATGTGTAGTAGGCACTACTAATGGTTAGTACCATAGTTTGTATTAGAATGTTAGTATTGTTGGCAAGCATTGATTATCCATCATCAACTAAACCCTGTCAATTCATCGAGTCCTCTACTTACCTTCCAGTCATGTTATCTTCTTTTGGAATCTCCATCTTGATCAGTATCTTGCTATCCATCCATTCTCAATTTGTTTTGGATGTTATTTGGATTTCCTATTGCTTTGGTATTTATTGTTTTTCCTTTGGTATTGTTATGACGAGTAGGGAGTGACGACGATGTTGGACAAGGACTGAATCAGGTTACCGAAGAAGGACTCGACAATGAAGGCATGCCTCCTTCTTTGATCATACTTATCCTATGCTTTACAAAATTGCATTGTTTTTTATGGTTACTATATGCATGCTATTTTCATTCTTGTAGATAGCATGTCGATTGACACATTACCTTGATCCGCTTGTCGCCCATTCACTTGACACCTGGGTAGAATTATAGTATTCTGGTAGAGTAGAAACGCTTAGCCATGCTTATCACCCTATAGGTGCTTTGTTGAATGACCTCTGAGTCATTGACAGTTGAAACTTAATGCTGAGCTAGGCTAGTTGGCCCTTGTTGACCCTCTCTATCCTCTTCTACTCTGGGTGAAACTTACCATCTGAATACTGGTGCGGGCGACAGCTGAATCAAGGATTAAAGGAGCGATTGGCTGCCCTTCATGAGTTGAAGGGGGCAATCAGTCGTCCGTGCCGCATGAGGCCTAATAAGTCTTGGATTTGAAGATTGTGATAACAGTACAGCCACATGCTATATGGGCACTGGCTTGGTTAATTAGTTAGTTCACTCTTATTGTCGTCATCGCCGTACCGCAGATGGGATAGCTGCCTTGCGAGGAGTATCCTCGGCACAAAAGGGGGGCCCGGACTGTGAACAGCAGTTACTTCCGCGTTGAAACCTAGTGGGCTTGGCACAGTAAGTTTGGTCTAATGAAAGACCTCGTCACAATCTCCCTGCCGGTATACCAAATGGTGTACTACGCTAGCGACGGCTAGTGGCAACAAGTCGGGATTGTGTAGTGTGGGTAAAGTGTACAACCTCTGCAGAGTGTAAAACTATTCGAATAGCCGTGTCCACGGTCATGGAAAACACATGAATCTTTCTTGACATACAGGACCTGTCTTCCTTATTCCCTCTTTACCCCTATTCTTGGAACCTATGAAGAGTGTGAGTTGATCGAGGATCCTCACTTTGATGAAAGTTATTCTAGAGATAAAACACATTCTCATCAAAAACTGCTTTTATCCAACTGCTTTATTTGTCAAACAAAATTAGCATTATGCAAATGAGCCATACAACCTTCCTTTGAAGCCACATGTAGTTATGAGGACCTTCCCCGTGGGAGGCATGTTGAGTACGTAATGTACTCATGCCAATAATTTTGTTGACAACAGAGTTACCTGGAGACGAAGATGATGACTACGACTACTATGGTGATCTGTAGAAGTGAGGTCACATGGACTACATCGACTGCCTGTGGCTGAGATGGAGTCGCTACGCATTGTACTTTCCGCTGTTTTTCTGAATGTAATAAATGTCATGAGACATTTCGCTAGGTATGTCTTGTGACAATATATATTACTTGTAATACTTTAATGTATTGTGCAATGATATCATTTCACTGTGTTGTCAACAATGATCCTGGAGTTGAAAAATATACACAGGAGGATCTGGAAGCTAATTCCGGGTTCTCATAATCGCACTCTCCAGTAAAAAATGGCAGCACATCTCGTGAGTGCTAAACTTTCTGTTTTTTTACAGTAGGATCGCAAAGACTTTTCCCAAGTCTTCCCAAAGGTTCCACTTGGCACAAACACTAATTAAAAGCATAAAACCACATCTAAATAGAGGCTAGATGAATTATTTATTACTAAACAGAACCAAAAAGCAAGAAACAAAAATAAAATTGGGTTGCCTCCCAACAGGCGCTATCGTTTAACGCCCCTAGCTAGGCATAAAAGGAAGAATATATCTAGGTATTATCATCTTTGGTATGCAATCCATAAGTGGATCTCATAATAGACTCATAAGGTAATTTAATTTTATTTCTCGGAAAGTGTTCCATGCCTTTCCTTAACGGAAATTGGAATCTAATATTCCCTTCCTTCATATCAATAATTGCACCAATCGTTCTAAGGAAAGGCCTACCAAGAATAATAGGACATGTAGGATTCCAATCAATATCAAGAACAATGAAATCTACGGGCACATAATTCCTATTTTCAACAATAAGAACATTATTAATCCTTCCCACAGGTTTCTTAATAGTGGAATCCGCAAGGTGAAAATTTAAAGAACAATCATCAAATTCACGGAAACCTAACACATCACACAAAGTTTTTGGAATCGTGGAAACGCTAGCACCCAAATCACATAAAGCATAGCATTAATGATCTTTAATCTTAATTTTAATAGTAGTTTCCTACTCATCATGAAGTTTTCTAGGGATAGAAACTTCCAATTCAAGCTTTTCTTCATAAGATTGCATTAAAGCATCAACGATATGTTTAGTAAAAGCTTTATTTTGATTATAAGCATGCGGAGAATTTAGCACGGATTGCAACAAGGAAATACAATCTATTAAAGAACAATTATCATAATTAAATTCCTTGAAATCCAAAATAGTGGGTTCATTGCTATGTAAAGTTTTGACCTCATCAATCCCACTTTTACCAAATTTTGCATCAAGATATAAAAACTCCGAATCATTGGGACGCCTTTTAACTAAAGTTGACTCATCTCTAGTCCCATTATCAAGATTCATATTGCAAAACAAAGATTTAATAGGGGACACATCAATCACTTTTAGATCTTCATCCTTATTATCATCAAAACTAGAAGAACACGCTTTCATAAAGCAATCATTTTTAGCACGCATCCTAGCGGTTCTTTCCTTGCACTCATCAATGGAAATTCTCATAGCTTTGAGAGACTCATTGATATCATGCTTAGGTGGAGTACATCTAAGTTTCAAAGAATCAACATCAAGAGAAATTCTATCCACGTTCCTAGCCAACTCACCAATCTTAGACAATTTTTCTTCAATCAAGGTATTGAAACTCTTTTGTGAACTAATAAATTATTTAATATTAGATTCAAAATCAAAGGGAATTTTATTATAATTTCCATAAGAATTGTTGTAGGAATTACCATAATTATTAGAGGAATTACTAGGAAACGTCCTAGGATTAAAATGTAGCGACCCGACCTCAAACGGTCAAGTCTCTATGCTTCAGTGTCATCCCTGGATCGGTAATGCTGACACACACAGTACTCGAGGATTTATAACAGAGTAGAAATCACACACTTATTACATCGAATGTCTCAAAAGAGAACTTATTACAATAAATATGGCTTAATGCCATCTAATACGATAACAGCGGAAGGCTTGGAAGATAAAGTGAGTCCATCAACTCCAACGGCATAGCTGAGCTGCATGACAACGACCTAACGAAGCTTACTCCTCGTCTGAAAAGTCTGCAACATAATACGTTGCAGCCCGAAAACGGGTCAGCACATGGAATATGCTGGCAAAATAACACAGTAGAGCAAGAACAGAATAATGCTATCACTACATGCATATTTGGCTGGTGGAAAGCTCTATGGTTATGGTTTTTGCGAAAAGCCAATTTTTCCCTACAACAAAAGAATAGATTTTATTTAACTATCATGGTAGTTGAAACATCATTGAGAAGGTTCCTCCAACTCAATCCCAATTAAAGTAATTAGCAACCCAACAATATTATTTAATGGTGATGAGATACTTATGATACTCCAAGTACTAGATACTCAAGATGTCCATAACCGGGGACACGGCTAACCATGATTAGTTTATACACTCTGCAGAGGTTTGTGCACTTTTCCCCACAAGACTCGACCTCCTCCATTGGATTTCTCGCACTTCATGATGTTTGAGAAACGGATGACCAAGACACGGTCTTTCAGAAGCATTAACCCCTTACTCCGGGCAGACCATACCAACCTACATCCCTCTACCTGCTAATCCACCTCTTCGGGAGCTTCACACAACTTACTCAACTATGCTAGAGCCCATAATAGCTTGTGGCTGCACACGGAAGTTTCTAGCATGAAAATATCTCAGTTCCCTTTGAGCCTGGGTGGCGGACCATAGGATTATCACACGGGTACTCCGGGATATCCTAGGACAACACTGGATTCCCCAGGTGCCCAACAAACAATCCACCCAGATGTGTATTCAAGTTGCCACCTTAAGTTGAACCATTAATTAGCAATCTCACATCTGTCATGGATCTCACTTACCCAACCACGTCTACGAGCATAGCATAGCAATATAAGCAACACGAAGAAGTAACTCCCAAGGTTTGAATATAACAGGGCAATAGGTTCTACCTCATCAACTACTTCCCAACCCACATGTTATTCACATCCTAACCATGCAATGTTTGAGGATTGGAACTAATGCATAAAAACTGGGTGATAAAGGGGTATGATCAAAGTGTTACTTGCCTTGCTGATGATCCGCAAAACCTAGGGATTCGTAGTAGCATGCTTCGCACTCCGGGTGTTCTATCACAAACAAACAATAGCATACATAAGAAATCAAGCAAAGAAAACATGGGTAAATCTCAAATAAGAAGATTTAACCAGAAAGTTCAACTTAAGAACTCCTGTTTGCGAAAAGAATCAAATCAAACGGAGCAACGAAACTCAAACTGCGAAAGAAACAAGATCCATTTACTAATCTGGACTAAGGTCAAATTTTACAGTCCCAAAAACTTGTTCAAGTTGGTTAAACGGAAAGAGGGTTTTGAGACGAAGATCTAGGCGCTTGAATCGCCTAATTCCGATAAACGAGCTAAAAGATAAACTGAAACAAAAATCGGATCAGAAATCGCGATTGAGAAATAATCACGAAAAATCCGAAAAAAGAAAACTAACGAGCAGGCTAATGAACGAACGTTTGTTGTCTGCGGCTAACGAGTGAACACCGTTCGTTAGAACGAATGTACGGACGAATGTCCGCAAAGTAACTAAACCGAGAAAAACCGGCGAACCGATTTTAAAAAATGAACTAGGGTTTCTAAAAAACGAATCAGTTTTCTAGAGAAAACTGACGGCGGCGGTGTATACCTCCGGCTTCGGCGGCTTCCGCGGCGGGACGGGGAGGTGCGGCGGCAGCGGCGGGGCGGCGGCAGCGGCGTGCGGCTGTAGCGGCAAGCGGAGGCGGCGGCGTGCGGCGTGCGGCGCACACGACGAGCGGCGGCGGCGACGCAGGCGGCGAGCGGCGGGGCAGGCGGCTTCGGGGCTCCAAGGGGGGACCCCGGGTCAGGCTTATAAGGGGGAGGGGCGTGGCTTGGGGAAGGGGGCGGGGCGCGTGGCCGACTCGGCCACGGCTTGCGGTGGCGGCGGCGCGGGGAGGTGGGCGGGCGGCTCGGCTCGGCTGGGCCTCGGCCCAGTCGGGCATTGCGTTTTTTTTAATAATTTCGCCGGAACAAAAAAATCCTAGAAAATAAAATAAAAATCTAAAAATGCCAAAACAAATTTTCACCGTCTAAATAAAATATTTATAAAAAGATGAACATTTTCTTGGCCCTAAAATGCAACTTTGAAAAACGTGCAATTTTTCTAATTCAAATAAAATAGCAATAAACTCCGAATAAAAGCAAATTTTTGATTTTAATATTTTCCTCCAATATTTCATTTATTTTGGAGAAGTCATATTATCTCCTCTCATATATTTTAATATGAAATATTTTCGGAGAGAAAAATAATTAAAACCAAAAATCCTCGTTTCAATATTTGATAAAACTCAAATATGAAAACAGGGAAATCCCCAACTCTCTCCGAGGGTCCTTGAGTTGCTTAGGATTTTGAGGATTTGCGAAACGAAGTGCAGTAAAATATGATATGCATGGATGATCTATGTATAACATTCCAAATTGAAAATTTGGGATGGTACAAACCTACCCCCCTTAAGATGAATCTCGCCCTCGAGATTCGGGTTGGCTAGAGAATAGGTGTGGGTGGTCTTTGCGAAGATCATCCTCTCGCTCCCAGGTGGCTTCATCCTCGGTATGGTGGCTCCACTGAACTTTGAAAAACTTGATAACCTTGCTGCGGGTGACTCGGCTGGCAAATTCAAGAATCCTGACTGGCTTCTTCTCATAGGTCAAATTACTGTCCAACTGAATCGCCTCCAAGGGTACTGTATCTCTTAACGGTATATCGGCCATCTCAGCATGACACTTCTTCAGCTGTGAAACATGAAATACATCATGAATTCCTGATAGTCCTTCAGATAATTCCAACTTGTAGGCAACTTCTCCCATACGTTCCAAAATTCGATACGGTCCTACAAATCTCGGGGCTAACTTTCCCTTAACTCCAAAACGTTTCACTCCTCGCAGGGGTGACACTCGCAGATATGCTCTATCTCCAATTTCGTAGGTTATTTCCTTGTGTTTCGAATCTGCATAACTCTTCTGCCTGGACTGAGCTACCTTCAGTCTATCTCAGATCAACTTAACTTTCTCTTCAGACTCTTTAATCAAAGGGACATTTACATCTATGCCCTTAACTCGAACCCACTACTCAGTTTTGCCCCTAATTTTTAGGTATGCTCAGTTTTGCCCCTCCGCCGTTAGTTTCACTTATAGAAATGCCCTTCTCTGCCGTTACCGTCCGGTCAAAG
>NC_053023.1:238859199-238879662 GCF_003073215.2 Triticum urartu | reverse complement strand
CGGCTCGACACCTTGATCTCCATCGTAGCATCGTGGTCATATCGCCAACTATTGCTTCTACAACTATCGCTAATGCATAGTGATAAGGTAAAGCAATTACATGGCATTTGAATTTCATACAATAAAGAGACAACCATAAGGCTCCTGGCGGTTGAGATATCTTACAAAACATGATCATCTCGTACAATAACGTTTATCATATCATGTCTTGACCATATCACATCACAACATGCCCTGCAAAAACAAGTTAGACGTCCTCTACTTTGTTGTTGCAAGTTTTACATGGCTGCTACGGGCTTCTAGCAAGAACTGTTCTTACCTACGCATCAAAACCACAACGGTGATTTATCAAGTTTGTTGTTTTAACCTTCAACAAGGACATGCCATAGTCAAATTCAATTCAACTAAAGTTGGAGAAACAGACACCCGCCAGCCACCTTTATGCAAAACTAGTTGCATGTCTATCGGTGGAACCGGTCTCATGAACGTGGTCATGTAAGGTTGGTTCGGGCCGCTTCATCCAACAATACCGTCGAATCAAAATAAGACATTGGTGGTAAGCAATATGACAATCACCGCCCACAACTCTTTGTGTTCTACTCGTGCATATCATCTACACATAGACCTGGCTCGGATGCCACTATTGGGAAACATAGAATGCAATTACAAAAATTTCCTACACTCACACAAGATCTATCTAGGAGATGCATAGCAATGAGAGGGGAGAGTGTCACTACGTACCCTCGAAGTCCGAAAGCGAAAGCATTTGACAATGCGGTTGATGTAGTCGAACTTCTTCTCGTTCCGACCCATCATGTACCGAACGTATGGCACCTCCAAGTTCTGCACACGTTCAGCTCGATAACGTCCCTAGAACTCTTGATCCAGCAAAGTGTCAAGGAAGTAGATGAGTTTCGTCAGCACGATGGCGGGGTGACGGTGATGGTGAAGTGATCCGCGCAGGGCTTCGCCTAAGCACCGCGAGAATATGACTGAGGGTGTAATCTGTCGAGGGGGCACTGCACACGGCTAACAGATGTTGTTGTGTGTTATAGCGGTGCCCCCCCATATATATATAGGTTGGAGGGGAGGAGAGGCAGCCAAGGGGGTGCCCCAAGTAGGAGGAATCCTACTTGGGGTCCTCCCAATTCGGCCTCCCCCCTTTCGTTTTTACTGGAGGGGAAAAGGGAAGGGAGAAGAGAGAAAGGAAGGGGGCGAATCCAACAAGTACCTTCGGAGACACCTGTAGAGCACCTTTATAATCACCCAGTTACGTTGTGACATTTGGTAGCACACAAAGTGTTCCTCTGGTAAACGGGAGTTGCATAATCTCATAGTCATAAGAACATGTATAAGTCATGAAGAAAGCAATAGCAACAAACTAAACGATCAAGTGCTATGCTAACGGAATGGGTCAAGTCAAACACATCATTCTCTAATGATGTGAGCCTGTTAATCAAATGACAACTCATGTCTATGGCTAGGAAACTTAACCATCTTTGATTCAACGAGCTAGTCAAGTAGAGGCATACTAGTGACACTCTGTTTGTCTATGTATTCACACATGTATTATGTTTCCGGTTAATACAATTCTAGCATGAATAATAAACATTTATCATGAAATAAGGAAATAAATAATAACTTTATTATTTCCTCTTGGGCATATTTCCTTCAGTCTCCCACTTGCACTAGAGTCGATAATCTAGTTCACATCACCATGTGATTTAATACCAATAGTTAACATCACCATGTGATTAACACCCATAGTTCACATCGACATGTGACCAACACCCAAAGGGTTTACTAGAGTCAATAATATAGTTCACATCGCTATGTGATTAACACCCAAAGAGTACTAAGGTGTCATCATGTTCTGCTTGTGAGAGAAGTTTAGTCAACGGGTCTGCCATATTCAGATCCGTACGTATTTTGCAAATTTCTATGTCAACAATGCTCTGCACGGAGCTACTCTAGCTAATTGCTCCCACTTTCAATATGTATCCAGATTGAGACTTAGAGTCATCTGGATTAGTGTCAAAACTTGCATCGACGTAACCCTTTACGACGAACCTTTTGTCACCTCCATAATCGAGAAACATATCCTTATTCCACTAAGGATAATTTTGACCAATGTCCAGTGATCTACTCCTAGATCACTATTGTACTCCCTTGCCAAACTCAGGGCAGGGTATACAATAGGTCTGGTACACAGCATGGCATACTTTATAGAACCTATGGCTGAGGCATAGGGAATGACTTTCATTCTCTCTCTATCTTCTCCCGTGGTCGGGTTTTGAGTCTTACTCAACTTCACACCTTGTAACACAGGCAAGAACTCCTTCTTTGACTGTTCCATTTTGAACTACTGCAAAATCTTATCAAGGTATGTACTCATTGAAAAAACTTATCAAGTGTCTTGATCTATCTCTATAGATCTTTGCTCAATATGTAAGCAGCTTCACCGAGGTCTTTCATTGAAAAACTCTTATTCAAATATCCCTTTATGCTATCCAGAAATTCTATATCATTTCCAATCAATAATATGTCATCCACATATAATATCAGAAATGCTACAGAGCTCGCACTCACTTTCTTGTAAATACAGGCTTCACCGCAAGTCTGTATAAAACTATATTCTTTGATCAACTTATCAAAGCGTATATTCCAACTCTGAGATGCTTGCACCAGTCCATAGATGGATCGCTGGAGCTTGCATATCTTGTTAGTACCTTTAGGATCGACAAAACCTTCTGGTTGCATCATATACAACTCTTCTTTAATAAATCCATTAAAGAATGCAGTTTTGTTTATCCATTTGCCAGATTTCATAAAATGCGGCAATTGCTAACATGATTCGGACAGACTTAAGCATAGATACGAGTGGGAAACTCTCATCGTAGTCAACACCTTGAACTTGTCGAAAACCTTTTTGCGACAATTCTAGCTTTGTAGATAGTAACACTACTATCAGCGTCCGTCTTCCTCTTGAAGATCCATTTATATCTCAATGGCTCGCCGATCAATGGGCAAGTCAATCAAAGTCCATACTTTGTTCTCATACATGGATCTCATCTCAGATTTCATGGCCTCAAGCCATTTCGCGGAATCTGGGCTCATCATCGCTTCCTCATAGTTCGTAGGCTCGTCATGGTCAAGTAACATGACCTCTAGAACAACATTACCATACCACTCTGGTGCGGATCTCACTCTGGTTTACCTACGAGGTTCGGTAGTAACTTGATCTAAAGTTACATGATCATCATCATTAGCTTCCTCACTAATTGGTGTAGTAGTCACAGGAACAGATTTCTGTGATGAACTACTTTCCAATAAGGGAGCAGGTACAGTTACCTCATCAAGTTCTACTTTCCTCCCACTCACTTCTTTCGAGAGAAACTCCTTCTCTAGAAAGGATCCATTCTCAGCAACGAATATCTTGCCTTCGGATCTGTGATAGAAGGTGTACCCAACATTTTCTTTTGGGTATCCTATGAAGACGCACTTCTCCGATTTGGGTTTGAGCTTATCAGGTTGAAACTTTTTCACATAAGCATTGCAACCTCAAACTTTAAGAAACGACAACTTTGGTTTCTTGCCAAACCACAGTTCATAAGGCGTCGTCTCAACGGATTTTGATGGTGCCCTATTAAACGTGAATGCGGCCGTCTCTAAAGCATAACCCCAAAACGATAGCAGTAAATCTGTAAGAGACATCATAGATCGCACCATATCTAGTAAAGTACGATTATGACGTTCGGACACACCATTACGCTGTGGTGTTCCGGGTGGCGTGAGTTGCGAAACTATTCCGCATTGTTTCAAATGTAGACCAAACTCGTAACTCAAATATTTTACTTCTGCGATCATATCGTAGAAACTTTTATTTTGTTCCGATGATTCTCCACTTCACTCTGAAATTCTTTGAACTTTTCAAATGTTTCAGACTTGTGTTTCATCAAGTAGATATACCCATATCTGCTCAAAAGGTCAGAAAATAACGATACCCGCCGCGAGCCTCAACACTCATTGGACTGCATACATCAGTATGTATTATTTTCAATCAATTTTGTTGCTCGCTCCATTGTTCCGGAGAACGGAGTCTTAGTCATCTTGCCCATGAGGCATGGTTCGCAAGCATCAACTGATTCATAATCAAGTGATTCCAAAAGCCCATCAGCATGGATTTTCTTCATGCGCTTTACACCAATATAACCTAAACGGCAGTGCCACAAATAAGTTGCACTATCATTATTAACTTTGCATCTTTTGGCTTCAATATTATGAAAATGTGTATCACCACGATCGAGATCCAACAAACCATTTTCATTGGGTGTATGACCATAGAAGGTTTTATTCATGTAAACAGAACAACAATTATTCTCTAACTTACATGAATAACCATATTGCAATAAACATGATCCAATCATATTTATGCTCAACGCAAACACTAAATAACATTTATTTTAGGTTTAACACTAATCCCGAAAGTATAGGGAGTGTGCGATGATGATCATATCAATCTTGGAACCATTTCCAATACACATCGTCACTTCACCCTTAACTAGTCTATGTTCATTCTGCAACTCCCGTTTCGAGTTACTATTCTTAGTAACTGAATTAGTATCAAATACTGAGGGGTTGCTACGAACACTAGTAAAATACACATCAATAATCTGTATATCAAATATACCTTTGTTCACTTTGCCATCCTTCTTATCTGCCAAATACTTGGGGTAGTTCCGCTTCCAATGACCAGTCCCTTTGTAGTAGAAGCACTCAGTTTCAGGCTTAGGTCCAGACTTGGGTTTTTCACTTGAGCAGCAACTTGCTTTCCGTTCTTCTTGAAGTTCCCCTTTCTTCCCTTTGTCCCTTTACTTGAAACTAGTGGTTTTGTTTACCAGCAACACTTGATGCTTTTCTTGATTTCTACCTTCGCCGATTTTTGCATCACGAAGAGCTTAGGAATCGTTTCCGTTATCCCTTGCATATTATAGTTCATCACGAAGTTCTACTAACTTGGTGATGGTGACTAGAAAATTTTGTCAATCACTATTTTATCTGGAAGATTAACTCCCACTTGATTCAAGCGATTGTAGTACCCAGACAATCTGAGCACATGCTCACTGCTTGAGCTATTCTCCTCCATCTTTTAGCTATAGAACTTGTTGGAGACTTCATATCTCTCAACTCAGGTTTTTACTTGAAATATTAACTTCAACTCCTGGAACATCCAAGGTCAAAAAAAACTCCTGGAACATCTCATATGGTCCATGACGTTCAAAACGTCTTTGAAGTCCCGATTCTAAGCTGTTAAGCATGGTGCACTAAACTATCAATTAGTCATCATATTGAGCTAGCCAAACGTTCATAACGTATGTATCTGCTCCTGCAATAGGTCTATCACCTAGTGGTGCATCAAGGACATAATTCTTCTGTGCAGTAATGAGGATAAACCTCAGATCACGGATCCAATCCGCATCATTGCTACTAACATATTTCAACTTAGTTTTCTCTAGGAACATATAAAATTAAACGGGGAGCAACATCGCGAGCTATTGATCTACAACATAGATATGCTAATACTACCAGGACTAAGTCCATGATAAATTAAAGTTCAATTAATCATATTACTTAAGAACTCTCACTTAGAAAGATATCCCTCTAATCTTCTAAGTGATCACGTGATCCAAATCAACTAAACCATAACCGATCATCACGTGAAATGGAGTAGCTTTCAATGGTGAACATCAATATGTTGATCATATCTACTATATGATTCACGCTCGACCTTTCGGTCTCAGTGTTTCGAGGCCATATCTGCATATGCTAGGCTCGTCAAGTTTAACCTGAGTATTCTGCGTGTGCAAAACTGGCTTGCACCCGTTGTAGATGGACGTAGAGCTTATCACACCCGATCATCACGTGGTGTCTGGGCACGACGAACTTTGGCAACGGTGCATACTCAGGGAGAACACTTTTATCTTGAAATTTAGTGAGAGATCATCTTATAATGCTACCGTCAATCAAAGCAAAATAAGATGCATAAAAGATAAACATCACATGCAATCAATATAAGTGATATGATATGGCCATCATCATCATCTTGTGCTTGTGATCTCCATCTCTGAAGCACCGTCATGATCACCATCGTCACCGGCGCGACACCTTGATCACCATCCTAGCATCGTTGTCGTCTCGCCAATCTTATGCTTCCACGACTATCGCTACCGCTTAGTGATAACGTAAAGCATTACAGCGCAATTGCATTGCATACAATAAAGCGACAACCATATGGCTCCTGCCAGTTGCCGATAACTCGGTTACAAAACATGATCATCTCATACAATAAAATTTAGCATCATGTCTTGACCATATCACATCACAACATGCCCTGCAAAAACAAGTTAGACGTCCTCTACTTTGTTGTTGCAAGTTTTACGTGGCTGCTACGGGCTTAGCAAGAACCGTTCTTACCTACGCATCAAAACCACAACGATAGTTTGTCAAGTTTTGGTGTTGTTTTAACCTTCGCAAGGACCGGGCGTAGCCACACTTGGTTCAACTAAAGTTGGAGAAACTGACACCCGCCAGCCACCTGTGTGCAAAGCACGTCGGTAGAACCAGTCTCGCGTAAGCGTACGCGTAATGTCGGTCCGGGCCGCTTCATCCAACAATACCGCCGAACCAAAGTATGACATGCTGGTAAGCAATATGACTTATATCGCCCACAACTCACTTGTGTTCTACTCATGCACAACATCAACGCATAAAACCTAGGCTCGGATGCCACTGTTGGGAAACGTAGTAATTTCAAAAATTTCCTACGCACATGCAAGATCATGGTGATGCATAGCAACGAGAGGGGATAGTGTTGTCCACGTACCCTCGTAGACCAAAAACGGAAGCGTTAGCACAACGCGGTTGATGTAGTCGTACGTCTTCACGATCCGACCGATCAAGTACCGAACGTACGGCACCTCCGAGTTCAGCACACGTTCAGCCCGATAACGTCCCTCGAACTCCGATCCAGCTGAGTGTTGAGGGAGAGTTTCGTCAGCACGACGGCGTGGTGACAATGTTGATGTTCTACCGACGCAGGGCTTCGCCTAAGCACTGCTATAGTATTATCGAGGTGGACTATGGTGGAGAGGGGCACCGCACATGGCTAAGAGACGATCAACTTGATCAACTTGTGTGTCTAGAGGTTCCCCCCTGTCCCTGTATATAAAGGAGTGGAGGAGGGGAGGGGCCGGCCCTCTCTATGGCGCGCCCTAGGGGAGTCCTACTCCCACTGGGAGTAGGATTCCCCCTTTCCTAGTAGAACTAGGATCCCTTCCAAGTAGTAGGAGTAGGAGAGAAGGAAAGGGAAGGGAAAAGGAGAAGGAAGGAAGGGGGCACCCACCCTCCCTAGTCCAATTCGGACCAGCCCATGGGGAGGGGTGCGGCCACCCTTTGAGGCCTTTCTCTCCTTTCCCGTATGGCCCATTAAGGCCCAATACGAATTCACGTAACTCCCCGGTACTCCCGAAAATACCCGAATCACTTGGAACCTTTCCGATGTCCGAATATAGTTGTCCAATATATCGATCTTTACGTCTCAACCATTTCGAGACTCCTCGTCATGTCCCCGATCTCATCCGGGACTCCGAACTCCTTCGGTACATCAAAACATATAAACTCATAATATAACTATCATCGTAGCGTTAAGCATGCGGACCCTACGGGTTCGAGAACTATGTAGGCATGACCGAGACACGTCTTTGGTCAATAACCAATAGCGGAACCTAGATGCTCATATTGGCTCCTACATATTGTACGAAGATCTTTATCGGTCAGACTGCATAACAACATACGTTGTTCCCTTTGTCATCGGTATGTTACTTGCCCAAGATTCAATCGTCGGCATCTCAATACCTAGTTCAATCTCGTTACCGGCAAGTCTCTTTACTCGTTCCATAATACATCATCCCGTAACTAACTCATTAGTTGCAATGCTTGTAAGGCTTTAAGTGATGTGCATTACCGAGAGGGCCCAGAGATACCTCTCCGACAATCGGAGTGTCAAATCCTAATCTCGAAATATGCCAACCCAACAAGTACCTTCGGAGACACCTGTAGAGCACCTTTATAATCACCCAGTTACGTTGTGACGTTTGGTAGCACACAAAGTGTTCCTCTGGTAAATGGGAGCTACATAATCTCATAGTCGTAGGAACATGTATAAGTTATGAAGAAAGCAATAGCAACAAACTAAACGATCAAGTGCTATGCTAACGGAATGGGTCAAGCCAATCACATCATTCTCTAATGATGTGACCCTGTTAATTAAATGACAACTCATGTCTATGGCTAGGAAACTTAACCATCTTTGATTCAACGAGCTAGTCAAGTAGAGGCATACTAGCGACACTCTGTTTGTCTATGTATTCACACATGTATTATGTTTCTGGTTAATACAATTCTAGCCTGAATAATAAACATTTATCATGAAATAAGGAAATAAATAATAACTTTATTATTGCCTCTAGGGCATATTTCCTTCAAATATGTGACATGATATGTCCATCATCATGTTGTGCTTTTGATCTCCATCTCCAAAGCATCGTCATGATCTTCATCGTTACCGGCTCGACACCTTGATCTCCATCGTAGCATCGTGGTCATATCGCCAACTATTGCTTCTACAACTATCGCTAATGCATAGTGATAAAGTAAAGCAATTACATGGCATTTGAATTTCATACAATAAAGAGACAACCATAAGGCTCCTGGAGGTTGTCAGATATCTTACAAAACATGATCATCTCGTACAATAACGTTTATCACATCATGTCTTAACCATATCACATCACAACATGCCCTGCAAAAACAAGTTAGACGTCCTCTACTTTGTTGTTGCAAGTTTTACATGGCTACTACGGGCTTCTAGCAAGAACTGTTCTTACCTACGCATCAAAACCACAACGGTGATTTATCAAGTTTGTTGTTTTAACCTTCAACAAGGACAGGCCATAGTCAAATTCAATTCAACTAAAGTAGGAGAAACAGACACCCGCCAGCCACCTTTATGCAAAACTAGTTGCATGTCTATCGGTGGAACCGGTCTCATGAACGTGGTCATGTAAGGTTGGTTCGGGCCGCTTCATCCAAGAATACCATCGAATCAAAATAAGACATTGGTGGTAAGTAGTATGACAATCACCGCCCACAACTCTTTGTGTTCTACTCATGCATATCATCTACACATAGACCTGGCTCGGATGCCACTATTGGGAAACATAGAATGCAATTACAAAAATTTCCTACGCTCACGCAAGATCTATCTAGGAGATGCATAGCAACAAGAGGGGAGAGTGTGACTACATACCCTCGAAGTCCGAAAGCGGAAGCGTTTGACAACGCGGTTGATGTAGTCGAACTTCTTCTCGTTCCGACCCATCAAGTACCGAACGTATGGCACCTCCGAGTTCTGCACACGTTCAGCTCGATGACGTCCCTAGAACTCTTGATCTAGCAAAGTGTCAAGGAAGTAGATGACTTTCGTCAGCACGACGGCGTGGTGACGGTGATGGTGAAGTGATCCGTGCAGGGCTTCGCCTAAGCACCGCGAGAATATGACTGAGGGTGTAATCTGTCGAGGGGGCACCGCACACGGCTAACAGATGTTGTTGTGTGTTATAGCGGTGCCCCCCATATATATATAGGTTGGAGGGGAGGAGAGGCAGCCAAGGGGGTGCCCCAAGTAGGAGGAATCCTACTTGGGGTCCTCCCAATTCGGCCTCCCCCCTTTCGTTTTTACTGGAGGGGAAAAGGGAAGGGAGAAGAGAGAAAGGAAGGGGGCAAATCCCCCCTTCTCCTTTTCCAATTCGGCCAGCTTCCATAGGGGGGGCACCCCTTGTGGGTTGGTGTGCTCCCCTCTCATGGCCCATATCTTTATACAATCCGGAATACTTCCGGTGTCCGAATACTATCATCCTATATATCAATCTTTACCTCTCAACCATTTCGAGAATCCTCGTCATGTTCATGATCTCATCCGGGAATCCGAACAACATTTGGTCACCAAATCACATAACTCATATAATACTAAATCGTCATCGAACGTTGAGCGTGCGGACTCTATGGGTTCGAGAACTATGTAGACATGACCGATGCACCTCTCTGGTCAATAACCAATACTAGAAGCTGTATGCTCATATTGGCTCCTACATATTCTACGAAGATCTTTATCGGTTGAACCGTTATGACAACATACGTTATTCCGTTTGTCTATCTGTATGTTACTTGCCCGAGATTCAATCATCGGTATCTTCATACCTAGTTCAATCTCATTACCAGCAAGTCTCTTTACACATTCTGTAATACATCATCCTGTAACTAACTCATTAATCACTTTGCTTGCAAGTCTTCTTATGATGTGCTTTACCGAGAGGTCTCAGAGATACCACTCTGATACTCGGAATGACAAATCGTAAGGTTGATCAATGCCAACCCAACAAACACCTTCAGAGATACCTATAGAGCATCTTTATAATCACCCAGTTACGTTGTGACATTTGATAACACACAAGGCATTCCTCCGGTATCCGGGAGTTGCATAATCTCGTAGTCGAAGGAATATGTATTTGACATGAAGAAAGCAATAACAATAAAACTAAACGATCAATATGATATGCTAACGGATGGATCTTCTCCATCACATTATTCTCCTAATGATGTGATCCCGTTCATCAAATGACAACACATGTCTATCGTTAGGAAACTTAACCATCTTTGATGAACGAGCTAGTCTAGTAGAGGCTTACTAGGGACACGGTGTTTTGTCTATGCATCCACACATGTATCAAGTTTCCGGTCAATACAATTCTAGCATGAATAATAAACATTTATCATGATATAAGGAAATATAAAATAACAACTTTATTATTTCCTCTAGGGCATAATTCCTTCACTTCTTGATTTCATTTTTTCTCTAGTGTCAACATAGAACAACAGGAGTGTTGTGTTAAATTTTGAAATTTTTCTGGGTTCGTTTGGACATTTTATACATTAATTGATTTTTCAATGCATTTATGTGCATAATTCAAATTTGAACTACAGGCACATGCTCTAATGCATATAAATTGGTTGAAAATTCAAATATGTGTCCTTGGTTGCATGCTTAGGTCCCATGCAAGAAATGGGAATGAATGTCAAACACCCTGCCACCGTCACTCGACCGCAAACATTGAGATACCAGGTTTTTAAATTCTAGTAAATCCAAAACTCGTCTGAAATTCATGAACCTTGGCATGCTATCACGGAGCGGCATCAACATGTCGTGGTAAAAATTTTGTCCCATTTGGGGCAGGTTTGGGTATAAGCTTCCCACAAACCAGAGCTTCTCACAATAAGCCTGATGGTTTCGGTAGGGAATGTGCCACCTTTGGGGACGAAACCATATCTATAGCCTCTTATTCATTTTGAAAATTTTCTAGTGTCAACATAGAACAATAGGAGTGTTGTGTTAAATTTTGGAATTTTTCGGGGTTCGTTTGGACATTTTTATACATTAACTGGTTTTTCTAGGCATTTTATGTGCATAATTCAAATTTGAACTACATGCACATGCTCCAGTGCATATAAATTGGTTGAAAAATCAAATAAGTGTCCTCGGGTGCATGCTTAGGTCCCATGCAAGAAATGAGAATGAATTTCAAAGACTAGGGCACTATTGATTGCCGGCAAAACATTGAGATACTTTGTTTTTAAATTCTAGTGAATCCAAAACTCGTCTGAAATTCATGGAACTTGGCATGCTATCATGGGATGGCACCCGACATGCTGTGGTATTTTTCGTGTCCATTTTGAGATAAGGCGCACTCGAATAACAGCCAACAAAGGCATTTTCAAACAAATAGCTGCCACTGTAACATCGCAAATGTTTTAGATAGAACACCCGTATATAAACCGACAACTTCCCCATTAAGCAAAGGGACAATCTGCCGAGCAGGATTTGTGTAGCTCTTCATCGCAAACGTTTTAGAAAGAACACCTATATGCAAAGTGAGAGCTATGGTGCTCCGCAGTAAGCAAAGGGAAAATTCACCATGCAGGATTTGTAAAGCTCTTCAACGCAAACGGTTTAGATTGAATAAGGTATGCAAATCTAGACATCGGCGCTAAGCCAAGAGAAAATTTGGCAAGCAGGATTTGTACCTCCCTTCAACGCAAATGGTTTTTTCGAATGACCCATGTGCAACCACGTACAGACAATTTGGTAAGATTTGCATCTGTCATATTGGGTATATTGCTATGTGTCAAATTGGAAATATTGACATTTGTTGATCTAGTAACATTGCCATCTGTCAATCCTTGTAACACTACGATTTGTCAAAATATGCAGCTAAAAATCACTAGCACTATCTAATTTTTGGAACTAAAATTCAGTAATTAAGCATAGATTTCATTCATAGCACTACAACAAAAGACACATCCGTGACATTTTGGGCCGAATGTATTTTTTTCTGTGATGCTTATGACACTTTTATGACGATAATTGTGACAAAACCCGGTATCATCATAGATGTGGATGAATAGTCATATGTGGAGGCTAGAGCAGGTCGACGATGGATGAATAGTAGCCCGTGGAGGCTGGAGAAGGTCGAGTGTGGAGATGAACAGTGTCCCGTGGAGTCCTGTTTTGCGGCACGCCACACCCCTCCTGATGAACAGGACCCCCGTTTCGACCGTAGCGCTCCAAAACAAGTCCGTTTCCTCCGTTTTGCGGTGCGCCACACCCCTCCCGATGAACAGGACCCCGTTTCGACCGTACGAGGTCCAAGAGAAGTTTGTTTCCTCCATTTTGTGGTACGCCAGACCCCTCCCAATGAACAGGATCCTGTTTCGACCATGGCCGGTTGAACACAAGGCCGTTTCCTCTGTTCTGCGGTACTCCAGGCCTCATTTCCATCGGCTGTTCCGTCGAAGTCGGTTGGCTCCCGATGAACAGCACGCGTTCCGTTGCCTCCCGATGAACACGACGCATTCCGTTGCCTCCCCATGAACACGACGACGATGTAGATTCTCCGTTCCGACCCAGTCATGTACACGAGCTCTGGCCGTACGCATGCACGAGTAGGCATTTGAGACCCTGCCCGTATGTACGTATGTGGCCGTATTTACTTTCTTGCACCCTGGCCGTTGTACGTTGTCGGCGTTCTGGGAACGGGGGTCCCCAAACTTGCCTGCCTGCGGCCTGCGGTGTGGCTCAAGTGGGGGCCCAGCGTGGCCCATCTTCATCAGCTCAAGCTCAAGACCCTCGTGAGGGGCCAAGCCTCGCGGGGCGGACGACCGGAAGCTTCCTCAGAGGCAGGCTCGCGAGGAGGCGGAGAGATCAAGGCAGGGGTACCTCACAAGGAGCCCGTGACGCAAGCCATGACGATCGAGACCAGGCGGGCGCCAGGTGGGCGCCGGTCTGCGCAGTGTCCTTGTTTCCCCTTTGGTGCAAAGGGGGCAAGCACAGGCCAGGGCACCGGGCAAAGGTTGCCATTCCAGTACAACGAGACCAAGACCAGCAGAGTGGCAGGACGGAGGTCACCGTGGAGCCCAAGACGGCATCATCACCAGTACTTTTGGCAGCCGAAGACCACCTTTGGTCAGGATAACTTGTACTAGATGTTCCCCTTCAAAATGGCCAATTGTTGGCGCCCTTCCCGCTCATTATTTGGGGAGAGGCCCAGGGCCTCTATAAGTAGAACTAGCCACACAGAGTAGAGGGACATCTAGAAATCTGGTAGAGCCCTAGCAGAGAGGGAGAGAGAGGCGATTGAACTCTCCCAAGCAGTTCATTGCACCAGCTCAAGAACACCTCTCGCGAGGCTGTTCTTCCCTTGTACTGTTCACCATCAGCCTCCGAGGCAATCCACCACACCACACACTAGAGTAGGGTATTACACCACAACGGTGGCCCGAACCAGTATAAACCTCGTGTCACATGTGTTGTTCGTTGTTTCTAGCTTAGATCACGCGAGGAGATTGGGCGTATATCGGTAGGGGAGAGATCTCCGCGCGCACCCCAGTGTTCGAATCTCAAGGGTCTGCCGGAACCCAAATCCGACATTTGGCACGCCAGGTAGGGGTGCGCCGGAATCCTTCTTCCTCCGCATCATGTTCCGTCGCCTCGCCATTCAGATGTCAGGCGACCCGGCTGCCAACGCCGACCGCTGGGCGGCGTGGCCCGCCCACACCATGGCGCCAGCCCAGGGCGACCTCAACCTTGCGCCTCAGGCATCCCGTGCTCCGCAGGGCGCTGCGGGGCGCGGGCGACGCGGCCAGACGCCGCCTACCCTCACACCACGGCAGGTGCGGGCCGCAGCAAGGGCCTCAGACCACGCCATGGCCACAACGCCGTACACCCGACGGGAGCAAGCGAATTCCAGGGCCGCGCTCACGGTGGCCCGAGAGCTGCTACGGTGCCGACTGCTGGAGGGCGGCCGCGACGTGTTGTTGGAGCGAGTAGCCGAGCTCCTGGACGTCTCCGCCTCAGGAACACCTCCTTTCTGCGTCCAGCTGCCACCCCAGACCCAAGGCGGGCCGCATGGTGGCATTGTGCGCACGGGCGCAACTTCCAGCGGACTCCAGGGCCCGTCCAGCGCCAACACCTCCGCCGGCACCGGGCGACAAGTCACGCCAGCCCCCTCTCAAGCGAGCGAAGGGGTTCACGCCGCGGCCTTCGGCTTCGGTGGACCGCCGCGCCATCACCCCCAAGAAGGCGCTCCAAGCCAGGCTGCGTGGCATACAGGATGCTATGGCAAGGCGCACGGGGCGGTGGCCCCAGAAGCTTATGTGCCCCGCATGGTGAATCAGGGGTGCGCACTGGAAGAAGATCATGGCTCATTCCTCGGGCCAGGCTGGGGCGAGGAGACGCCAGGAGCTGAGCTCTTTCAGGAACCCCAGGAGAACCTCGACGACCGCACCGTCGGCGGCAACTATCGGGTACCACTCATCCCTCAGGAGCAAGCTTATGCTAACCATGGGTCGCAGGAGATACAGGTCGCCGCAGCAGGTGGCTGCCCCAATTCTGCAGCCTCATACCCCTCAGGAGGAGGGCGCAGGGGGCTGCAGGAGAGTGGCCGAGATTCGGGTTCGTCCCCGCGGCGGTCGGAGCAAGGCGTTCTCAGGAGGTAGGCCCCCTCTCGGGGAGGTGCCCCAAGGCCTGCCCCCGGCAGGGGACCCGTGGTCGTCGGAGGAACCGCTGGCGACCGCTCTGCCTCATTGGCGTCGTCCTGGTTTCTGGTCACCGTCGATGGCGGCAGAGTGTGGCGCAAGGCGGGGCCCTCGTCTGGCGATATGAAGCAAGGCCGGTACCTGTGAAGAAGGCCCAGTGCCTGTGAAGCTCGCCGCCCGCGACACTCTCACGTAATAATGAGTGGGGCTATACACGCTCCGGAGTCTCCGGAGAGCCGCCCTCGGGCCTCGGGGGCTCCCGCCCACGCCCAGTGGCAGCACTTAGCTCCGCGCTAGTGAGAAGACGTCGAAGACTAGACTAGGTGCCAGACGCGGCCTTTTACTTTTGCCTTTCCTTGTTGACAAGTTCTTCGATTTGGATTTAAGTTGGATTTGAGCTCGATGCTTGCGTGTGTTTGGGGGAAGGGGTGTTTAGTCTCGTTCGAGAAATCTCTCGCGTTCTAGTTTCGGCTTTGCGTCCAAGTTAGCATCGGCTGCCCCCCTCGTGAGCCCCTCGCGAGCCGGGCCGGGCCAGGCACGTTTACATCCATGACTGCTGTTACCGCACCCTTTCCGGAGGTTTTCATCACGGAATCTACAAGTTAATCAGAAGACACCCGAGGTGCAGCGGCCCCCGCAGGCCCGCTCGGGACTCTTCGGGGTCGGAACGTACACAAGTCAGCTGACCCATCACCGGGCCAGCGGCTAAGTTCACACGCAACATTATGCTTACCAGGGTACTAATTGCTAAACCATTACATGAGGGGCTTCCCCTCCCAAAATGCTCTCACATCCTTCAGGGCCAAGCCCGAACCTTCTTCGTGCAGGCTAAACAGCAGTGACATGCGGTCAGTCGGACATATCACTCACCGCATCTTCTTGGGCATCCTCGGAGGCATCACTGGCGTCGTTGACTTTGCCGCCGCCAGCATCTCCATCAGCGCCAGGCTCGTCCACAACGCCGCCTTCATTGGCGCCCATGACCACGCTGTCGTCATCAGACGCAAAGGCCCTGACGAGGGCGTCCACGTTGTCCTCCACCCACCGTGCCAGGTCGCCCCGGACGGCAATGGGCACGGGTGCGATGGTAGCATCGAAGTCGAAGTTGGCGTCCCTGTCCTGCAGATGGCTGAAGACGCGGGAGAAGGCACGCCCGAGCAAGGCTCGGCTCCTCTCTTCGACAAGCCAACGGGACCTCTCGGATCGGTTCTCCAGAAGCGTCACCACATCGGTGAAAAATTGGAGGTTGCCGGCGTAATTGACCTCGTGCGGCTCCTTGGCGGCAGCCTCGCAGATATAGCCCAAAGTTGTGTTGGCCCTCTCTTTGAGCGTTTGAAGCATGGGGGCATGCACATGCTCCAGAACCCGCCGCCGACGGATCTCGTCCTCATTTCGCTGCGCGGCGGCCTCGGCGTCATCAACCCTCTGTTGGAGAAGAAGCTGCTCGGCCCGGGAAGAGGACAGCTCCGCCTGCGCCGCGCTGAGGACGGCTGCGGAGGAGCCCGCACGCCGCGTCACTTCGGTCAGTTTGGCCCTGAGGGCTGCGGTCCTGCCCTCAGCCTCGGCCTTGATCAGCCCCAACCTCATCTCATATTCGCGCTGGAAGGCCGAGCGAGCTTCCGCCACGCGGCGATCGACTTCTTCCTGGGCCCGGGCTTCGCGCGCGGCAATGTCATCCTCCTCCCGGGCCACCAGGCGCTCCCTCGTCTCCAACCGCTCAAGGTCGAGGTTATGCTCGGCGGCCTCTAGCGTCAGCGCCTCCTCGCGCTTCAGAAGCTCTGCCCGGTTAATAGAAGCCACCCGCATCGACTCAAGGGCCGCCTGGCGCAGTTCCACTTGCTGATCCAGGGAGTTGCTCCAGGCTTGGAGCTCCCCTGCGCTCCGCATCCTTGCGCCGTCGGTCTACCTCCCGAGCCTCCTCAACGGCCTGGGAGCAGGCCTCCCGCGAAGCTGCCAGCGACGCTTCAGCCTTCGCGTTTTCGAGATCACGTTGGTGACGCGCGAGGGCAACGGCTACCTTTAGTTTGCGCCTCTCCTCAGCAAGGCGCAAGCCTTCAGCCTTGAGGCGTGCATCCTCGTCAGCAAGCTCTGCCCCGATCCGGCTCACCGCATCCGCCGCCCTCCGGAGGAACTCTTCGTGAAGGGCGCGTCGCTCCCGGACGCACCTGAGCACGTCATCCGCGTCACCCTCTTCCACCGGAGCATGCGGAGGGCCCCGAGGCGGCAAGCCCCCTCCCGGCGCGGAGCTGGGGGTTGGGGCCCTAGCCATCCCCAAATGGACCTCTCTGGGAATCCGGCCTGGCATCGGTCCACCCACGGAGGAGGAGCCAAAGACAGACTTCAGCCATTCACCATCTATGATCAGAGGAGGAACACAGGGCAAGCCAGATGTGCCCCAGAAGGACTCATGAAGAAAGGACAGCGGGCGCGCAGGCTCGAGGTGCCCTATGGAACAGACCACTCCACCGACTGGTCTGGCAGTAGGGGTACCGCTCGAGCTCGGCGATCCCAGGGCCAGCGGAGAAGGCGAAGCTTGGGGGGATGGCCCCCGGGCTAGCTCAGCGGGTTCCGCAGGGCAGGGCCTGAAAGGGCCACAATCAGTCGCAGGGATAGCAAAGTAAACGAGGAAGGAAAGAAGAAGACTTACTCATCCATGGCAAAGTACTTCCTGCGCTTCAACAAGCAGCAAGGGCGGTCGTTGCCACCCAAGGCCTCCTTCCTCTTGCGGAGGGCCTCGAAGTCTACACGGAACCGACCTAAGCGCCCGGCGCAGGGGTCAGCCCCTGGTGCGGAAGAAGCGTCAAGATGATCAGTGCTGGAGGAGGCATCCTGGGGGGCGCCGTCAGGCATCGCCTCGCGAGGAACGGCTGGGGGCTCAGGAGCCCCGGCCCCAGGAACCGTAGGCCGCAACTCCACACCAGCCGCCGCTCCAGGGCGGGCCTCGGGAGACGCCGCCTTCGAGGCTTCTCGCGGCATCGGCACCTCGACATCGGGCGCCTCAACTATCGCCGGTTCTCGTCTCCCCGCCCTGTCGCCCAAGGAAGGACCGTTGTGGGCGGCAGGAGAAGCAACCACGGCGGCTGGGTTCTCGCGGGGCCCCGTGAAGCCAGCCGGGCACAGTCCCCACTCATCGAAGCCGGGCATCTGCCTCACAAAATCGGCCCTGCCGGAGCAAAGATACAAGAGGACACCATTACTCCGAAGGCTGCCTGGGGAAGGATCGCCAGTCAAGACCCTGAGCACCGTCTGCAACACTTCAGGCGCCAAGTCCTCCTCCTGAAGCCGCATGCGGTCTCTATGCCCCGCAAAGTCCCACATCCGGCGAGAGTGGCGCTGAAGAGGAGCAATGCGACATTGGAGGAACTCCTTCACCACCTTGGGCGGTGTCACATTGAGCGCCCTCAAACTCTGGAAGCGGCGCCAGATGAAGGCGAGCCGGGGGCTCGCGAGCACCTCATGGTCCCAACCCGCATGAGGAACAGCAGGCGAGGTCGGGTGCGAGAGCAAAGGATTGGGCACTCCGACGTCCACGTACAGCCACCGCTCTCTGAACCTGGCCTCGGAGAAGGAAGGCTGAAGTCGATCCCTGAAGCGGCCATCTCTGGCACGGCGAAGAAGCTCACGCACCCTGAGCATTGAGTGGGGTCGCTCAGGCGCAAGGAAAAGAAGTGGCGCAGCAGGGCAACGGAGGGAGGAATGCCTATCACCGCCTCGCAAAAAAAAGCAAAGACAGCCGGAAGGGTAATGGACTCCGGCCCAAGGTGCATCATACGGATCTGATAATGGGAGAGCACCGCATTGAAGAAGGCGGAAAAGGGGGGAACCAAACCCGCCCATAGGGCATCGGCGAAGAATCGGACCTCCGTGACGATCCTACCAAGGGAGGCATCGTACGCAGGCCAGGCCGTGGTCCTGCCGCACTCGTTGAAGATAGTTGCAAGGGCGGAGCGGACCTTGTCCAAAGCTTCTGGATTGAGTATGATCGACCGGGTGACGGCGGGGGTCGCCGCTGGAGGTGTGCGGGGCGAAGGCACGGGCTTCTTTCCCCTTCCTTTCTTCGTCGGTGCCATAGCGGTGAAGAGGAGGAAGAACTCGAGCCGGATTGGCGGCGAAGGCTGGAGCTCAAAGAAGAAGGAAAGGTAGGAGGCGGGCAAGCAGCGGAAAGGAGGAACAACTGTGTGCAACTACGGGTCCACTTAGCCGGGCGCGTAACAAGGCGTCGTGGGGAAGCGCATACGCCCACGTCCAATCAATCGCCACGCGGCGCCCAAGGCCGCAGGCTTTTGGGGCCCACGGAGCTTCGCGCTTTCCCCTTCGCCTCCCTGCTAGGCCAAGCCCGGGCGCGCCTTGGGCCCGGGGGCTACTGTCGGCGTTCTGGGAACGGGGGTCCCCAGACTTGCCTGCCTGCGGCCTGCGGCGTGGCTCAAGTGGGGGCCCAGCGCGGCCCATCTTCATCAGCTCAAGCTCAAGACCCTCGCGAGGGGCCAAGCCTCGCGGGGTGGACGACCGGAAGCTTCCTCAGAGGCAGCCTCGTCAGGCAGGCTCGTGAGGAGGCGGAGAGATCAAGGCAGGGGTACCTCACGAGGAGCCCGTGACGCAAGCCATGACGATCGAGACCAGGCGGGCGCTAGACGGGCGCCGGCCTGTGAAGTGTCCTTGTTTCCCCTTTGGTGCAAAGGGGGCAAGCACAGGCCAGGGCACCGGGCAAAGGTTGCCATTCCGGTACAACGAGACCAAGACCAGCAAAGTGGCAGGATGGAGGTCACCATGGAGCCCAAGACAGCGTCATCACCAGTACTTTTGGCAGCCGAAGACCACCTTTGGTCAGGATAACTTGTACTAGATGTTTCCCTTCAAAATGGCCAATTGTTGGCGCCCTTCCTACTCATTATTTGGGGAGAGGCCTAGGTGAAAGTGCAACTATCCCTAGGTGGTTTTGGTAATTCATAACAACATATAGCTCATTGAGCTAATACTATTCCAAGATGATTATTTCAGGAAAGCTCAATGATTGGCATGGCATGGATGTGAAAGTGGAACCCTCAAAATGCTAAGGACAAAGGATTGGCTCAAGCTCAAAAGCTCAAGACTCTTCATTTTATATTTTAGTGATCCAAGATCACATTGAGTCTTTAGGAAAAGCCAATACTATCAAGGAGGGATGAGGTGTTGCTTAATGAGCCTCTTGCTTCATGTGCTTAGTGATATGCTCCAAAACCCTCAACTACTTTCCCATATCCACATATGACCTAAACC
>NC_053023.1:238785888-238858199 GCF_003073215.2 Triticum urartu | reverse complement strand
AGCCCCTACTGTTACATATACTGGACCAATTACTAGAGCTCGCGCACGCCAATTAAATTACCAGGTACTTTCGTTTCTTAGTAATGATTCTAATGTTCATGAGATTATGATGCTGCCTAAATTGGATACATTTGTTGTGCTTACAAATGAAGGGCCTAGCTTGGAGAAGGATGAACATTGGAGCAAGAACACGCATGGAGTTGATGGCATGCGCAAGGGGATCAAGAACGGAGTTACAAGTGATGATTTCAGGACTTTGAAACCGCCATAAGGAGTGCATGAAGCCTTGGACGAAATATACAAGATGCCCCTTCGTAATATTCGTCCATTGGCTATTCTAGGTGCTGCATCACCTTATTAATGGGCCAGGCCCATGTAATTTCGAAATACTTCAGTATAGGCTATTTTTAGAGTCCATATGTGTGGGGAGACAAGAGTTAGGGTTGGTTTCGGACCCCACCCTCAAGGGCCACGAAATTCCCCCCTCTTCCTCCATATATACAGCCCTTAGGGCATCGTTTAGACTTTGGGTTTTGTTTAGATTAAAAGTTTGCCATAGCTGCAACTTCGCGTACTTCGTTTGTGTCCAACGACCAGACCAAGATGTCACAGAACCCCACCTTGATCAATAAAGCTTTCATCTTATATTCGCAATATCCCGATTGCAATCTCAGTTTCTTACTTGTTCTTCGTTTGTTCGCAGGAAACAGACCCTCGTGGTCAGGTTGATCGTGCTCCGGCGTGGTCAATAACCCTCGGAAGTTGGTTTAGCGATTGCTAAGGCGCGACGTCTCGCACGTTCGTAGTCGGATCGTCAACGTCGATTCCTGATGAGGACATCAATACCATTGTTACACCCACAGCCCCTACTGTTACATATACTGGATCAATTACTAGAGCTCGCGCACGCCAATTAAATTACCAGGTACTTTCGTTTCTTGGTAATGATTCTAATGTTCATGAGATTATGATGCTGCCTAAATTGGATACATTTGTTTTGCTTACAAATGAAGGGCCTAGCTTGGAGAAGGATGAACATTGGAGCAAGAACACGCATGGAGTTGATGGCATGCGCAAGGGGATCAAGAACGGAGTTACAAGTGATGATTTCAGGACTTTGAAGCCGCCATAAGGAGTGCATGAAGCCTTGGACGAAATATACAAGATGCCACTTCATAATATTCGTCCATAGGCTATTCTAGGTGTTGCGTCACCTTATTAATGGGCCAGGCCCATGTAATTTCGAAATACTTAAGTATAGGCTATTTTTAGAGTCCGTATGTGTGGGGAAACAAGAGTTAGGGTTGGTTTCGGACCCCACCCTCAAGGGCCACGAAATTCCCCCCTCTCCCTCCATATATACAGCCCTTAGGGCGTCGTTTAGACTTTGGGTTTTGTTTAGATTAAAAGTTCGCCATAGCTGCAACTTCGCGTACTTCGTTTGTGTCCAACGACAAGACCAAGACGTCACAGAACCCCACCTTGATCAATAAAGCTTTCATCTTATATTCGCAATATCCCGATTGCAATCTCAGTTTCTTGCTTGTTCTTCGTTTGCTCGCAGGAAACAGACCCTCGTGGTCAGGTTGATCGTGCTCCGGCGTGGTCAATAACCCTCGGAAGTTGGTTTAGCGATTGCTAAGGCGCGACGTCTCGCACATTCGTAGTCAGAACGTTAAGGTCGACTCCCACAGAAAATGATAGCCACCATCTCATCGAAACATCGGGACACCTTTGCCTCTATCAACTCCCACAGAAAACGATAGCCACCATCTCATCGAAACATCGGGACACCTTAGCTTCTATCAGGGGCACTGGCCCGGGGGGGGGGGGTAAAATAATGATGATTCTCAGGAGCGCGACTCCCAAGGGAAAAGAAAAGACTTGGTGGCAAATGGTAAAACCAATGTTGGGCATTGCTGGAGGAGTTTTATTCAAGGCGAACTGTCAAGGGGTTCCCATAATAGCCCAACCGCGTAAGGAACGCAAAATCCGGGAAAATAACACCGATATGACGGAAACTAGGGCGGCAAGAGTGGAACAAAACACCAGGCATAAGGCCGAGCCTTGCACCCTTTACCAAGTATATAGATGCATTAATTACATAAGATATATTGTGATATCCCAACAAGTAAACATGTTCCAACAAGGAACAACATCTCCATGTTCCAATAAGGAACAAACTTCAATCTTCACCTGTAACTAACAATGCTATAAGAGGGGCTGAGCAAAGCGGTAACATAGCCAAACAACGGTTTGCTAGGACAAGGTGGGTTAGAGGCTTGGTTCAACAATATGGGAGGCATGATAAGCAAGTGGTAGGTATCGTAGCATAGGCATAGCAAAAGAGCGAGCAACTAGCAAGCAAAGATAGAAGTGATTTCGAGGGTATGGTCATCTTGCCTGAAATCTCGCAAGGAAGTAGAACGAGTCCAAGAAGAAGACAAATAGACGTAGTCGAAAGGGTCCTCACAAACGCAACGTTATCGAACCAACCCGAAGAAGCAACACCGGAAAGAAGGACACAACATAGTAAACAACCACGACATAAGCATGACATGATGCACAATCAAGTATGATGCATGTCCGGTTTAATGAAGCATGGCATGGCGAAATGCACAAACAATCCTACAAATTAAGTGTAGTTCAACATGCAACTCCGTTGCACATTGACGAAACACCACGTGACTTATTTAGTTCGATCTTGTTTATGTACCCAACAATATTAAATGTTGTTAAACATGGAAAGAGGGTGAAGCAAAATAAAACTACCTATCTAGTCAAGTTTAAATGAGGCCGGAAGCAACGAACAACAATTCCGGTAAATCCCCATATGCATATTATAGATTTGGTACTGTTCTGCCCTAAACATAATTTTAAAGTTGTTAAACATGTAAAGTAAGGTCACCATGTTAAACTAGGCATTTTTCTACCCCCTTTACTTATAAAGTTTATTAGGTTTGGAGCTACGGTTATTTAGTTATGAATTAAGTCATTTTAACATGGCATAGGGGCAAATTTAAACAAACAGCAATTTAAACATTTTAACCATGGATGAAAGTTGCATATTAATAAACTAGATGAAATTCTAAGAAAGTTACATATATAACTTATTTAGATCCGATGCACAGTTGAGAAGTTATTAAATGTATGAAGTTTAGGGGTTATTCTGCAAAACTGGCACTCTCTCGGAAAATAGCTAAATCCGCTGGACAGGAAAAAAAGTAGAAACGGGCTGAAACTAGTGCAAGATGGGCCAATAGAGAGGAGGGGCTGGGGGAGCTGCTCACAGCGGGCCTTGGGCCGGTAGGCAGATCTGGCCTGGTGCAGACGGAGCGGGTGCAGCAGGCCGACTTGGCACATCGGTCTCGGGGCGTTACATTGGGGTCGTACTACAAAGACGAAGACTCTCATTGCCAATGGTTGGCAATCATCTCCGGATCCCAATGGTAATTTGACTGTCGTGGAGGATCAACTTGTGGTTCCGACTCTGGCTCTGTGGCTGATGTAGGGTTCTGGTAGGCGTGAATAGCCTCTAATGGAACAAGGTACCCACCTGCAGATAAATCAAACAAGGAAGGAGGAGGCAGGGGAATAGTCTCAGGATGATGTTTATGAAAGAACAATTTGTATTTAAGCTCCCCTTCCCTATTCTTAATAATAAAATCGTGTGCCACCATACTCTTATAATCTAAATAAACAGTGGGCAGCAATTTTTCTTCCTTCTCATAATGCCTAATAGGTATGTTAAAATGTGCAGCTAGGTGTGAAGCATAGATGCCTCCAAAGATGGGGCCCTTTGTATGGTTTAGATTTAACCGTTTAGCAATAATACATCCCATACTAACAGAGTTATCACTGAATAAACCGTGGAGCAAAATAATAATATCAGGAACACTAAGGTTTCCACAGTTTCCACGACCAATTAAGCAACAACTAGCAAATATTGCAAAGTAGCGTAAAACAGGAAAATGTATGCTAGTGATTCGTGCATCGGAAACCTTCCTCATTTCCCCTACAGTAATGGTATCAATAAACCCATCCACATCGTCACGATGTGGTTCCTCTATTGTGCCCTCGAAAGGGATCAAACAAACCCAACACAAATCATAAAGTGACATCTCCTTATGCTCATCATATAAATAAAACTCCATCGTAGGTGGTGAGCTCCTAGCATGGAAATGAAAGTTTTGCACAAAGATATTGGTGAGTAAGAGATACTGTTCGCGTCGGTCGTGGAGGAAGGCGGTGAGGCCTGCATTCTCAGCCAATTCATAAAAATCATCATAAATCCCGACTGCTCTCAAGAAATCATCGGAAGGCCATTCACACGGCCGAACCTCCGTGGCGCAAGGCAAATTATATTTGGGCCTCTCTGCTTTTTCATTTTGCTTTTCCTTCGAGCTTCGGCTCGATGAGCCCCTCAAAAATCTCTTCATTATTTTCTAATAAATTCTGAAATTTTTAGTAACTTCAAATAAAAATAAACCAAACTCAACAAAATTGATAGTAACTACTCCTACAAGTGCCTAGAGCCTATATCATGCATCAAAACTACTTGGAACCACATAAATTTGACATGCAAGCTCAAGAATAGGGTCAACACAAATTTGCAATGAATAAAGCACTAGAACAAAAACTAATTGGACCAATGGAGGAGTCACATACCAAGGAACAATCCCCCCAAGCAGTTTTGTGATAGGTGCTTTGAGCAAGGAGATCGAAAATGGTAGCAAAACGAGCTTGGACTCAGGTTTGAACTGGATAATCGTGTTTGTGGGAGGAAGAAGGAGTGTGTGGGTGCAGGAATAAGTGGAGGAGGGCCACCATGGGCCCACGAGGCAGGGGGGCGCGCCCAGGGGGGTAGGGCGCGCCCTCCACCCTCGTGGCCAGGTGGGTGCCCCCCGTGCTGTGTTCTTAGTGCCAAATATTCTCAAATATTCCAGAAAAACCATATTTAAATTTCACGGCATTTGGAGAACTTTTATTTTCAGGGTATTTTTATATTGCACGAATAATTCAGATAACAGACGAAAAATACTTTTATTTTATTTTATTTAATATAAATAACAGAAAGTAATAGGAGGGTACAGAGAGTTGTACCTTCTAGTTTCATCCATCTCATGCTCATCAAAAGGAATCCACTAACAAGGTTGATCAAGTCTTGTTAACGAACTCATTTCGAATAACATGGAACTGGAGAAATTTCGAATAACACTATGTTACCTCAACGGGGATATGCACATCCCCAATAATAAGAATATCATATTTCTTCTTGATAGTAGGAAGAGGAAATTCAAAACCTCCAAATATAATCGATGAAAATTTTCCAATAGAGTTGATACTATGAACTTGAGGTTGTTTCCTCGGAAAGTGTACCGTATGCTAATTACCATTAACATGAAAAGTGACATTGCCTTTAGTGCAATCAATAACAGCCCTTGCAGTATTCAAAAAGGGTCTTCCAAGAATAATAGACATACTATCGTCCTCGGGAATATCAAGAATAACAAAGTCCGTTAAAATAGTAACGTTTGCAACTACAACAGGCACATCCTCACAAATACTGACAGGTATAGCGGTTGATTTATCAGCCATTTGCAAAGATATTTCAGTAGGTGTCAACTTATTCAAATCAAATCTACGATATAAAGAGAGAGGCATAACACTAACACCGGCTCCAAGATCACATAAAGCAGTTTTAACATAGTTTCTTTTAATGGAGCATGGTATAGTGGGTACTCTTGGATCTCCAAGTTTCTTTGGTATTCCACTTTTAGAAGTATAATTAGCAAGCATGGTGGAAATTTCAGCTTCCGGTATATTTCTTTGTAACACCCCAAATTTTCAATTTGGAATGTTATACACTAGATCATCATTGCATATCATATTTATTGCATTTTGGGTAGATCCTAGAAATTCTACGCAACTCAAGGACCCTCGGAGAGAGTTGGGGATTTCGTTATTTTCATATTTGAGTTGTCTCAAAATTTCAAAATAGGATAATTTTATTTTATTTATTTTATCTTCAATTATTTCTATTACAAAAATATGAGAGAGGGAATAAAATGACTTTCCCAAAATAAAGAAATATTGAGGATTTAATAAAAAATCAAATAAGATTTTATTTTGGTTTTATTTGCTATTTTATTTGAATTTAGGAAAAGTGCGCGTTTTTCAAAATTGCATTTAGGCCCCAAATAAATGTTCATCCTGTGCGGCTTGATTTTAGAAGCCGGGGAAAATTTATTTTGGGATTTTTGGAGTCCGTTTAATTTTCCTTTTGTTTTTTTCTGAGCGTAATTATTTAAAAAAAACACAACCGACCTAACGGGTCGTGTCCGACCCGGACACTAGGCCCGGCCGGCTTTATAAGCCGGGGAGGCCTAGCCGGACCCCCCCCCCTCAAATCCTAGCCGCCTAGCCAGCCGCCGCCTTCGTCGCCGTCTCCGCTGCCGAGCTGCGCCGCTGCCGCCAGAGCGCCGCCGCCGTCCGTCGCCGCCCGCCGGATCCGTCGCCGGAGGTAGACGTCGCCACCGCCGGTTTTTTTTCAAAAAACCGTTCGGTTTTCCGATGATTTTGTTCGTTTTTTTAGTTTCGTTTTTTAAATAGATCGGTTTTTCCGGTTTATTTAATTAGCGAGCGTTCGTCCGTTTGTTCGTTTTAACGAACGTTCGTCATTTTTCTTTTTCGCGGATTAAATCCGTGATTTTTTGATCGCGATTTCTGATCCGATTTTCGTTTTAGTCTAACTTTTTGCTCGTTTATCGGAATCAGGCGATTCAAGCGCCTGCAGTTTCGTCTCGAAACCCTCTTTCCGTTTAGCCAACTTAAACAAGTTTTGGCCATTGTAAATTTTTCCCTAGATCCAGAATAGTAAACGAAGCTTGTTTCTTTTGCCGTTTGTTTTTCGTTGCTTCGTTCGGTTTGATTCTTTTTGCCAACCGGAGTTCTTAAGTTGAACTTTCTGGTTATATCTCTTATTTGAGTTTCACCTATGCATTAGCTGAGTACTTATTGTATGCTTGTTTGTTTGCGATAGAGTACCCGGAGTGCGCCGCTTGCTACTTCGAATCGCTAGGTTTCCCGGATCATAAGCAAGGCAAGTAACACTTTGATCATGCTTTCCCTCTACCCAGTTTTATTGCATTAGATCACCCCTCACACATTGCATGTTTAGGATCTAATTAAATTGTGGGTTTGGGAAGTAGTTGAGGTAGTACCTATTACCTGTTATTATCAAACCTTTGGGAGTTACTTCTACATTTGTTTATTATGCCATCCTATGCTAGTAGACGTGGATTGGGTGAGTGTATCCATGACAGATGTGAGATTTTTAATTAATGGTTTATTTAAGGTGGCAACCTAAACACACATCTGGGTGGATTGAGGCACCTGGGTATTCCAGCGATTGCCTATTTTTCTTTATGTACCGCCACCCAGGCTCAAAGGGATCATGAGATTGTTCATGCTAGAAACTTTCGTGTGCAGCCACAAGCTATTATGGGCTCTAGCATAGTTGATTAAGTCGTGCGAACTCTTAGAGTGGTAGACCAGCAGATGTAGGGGATGTAGGTTGGTACGGTCTACCCGATCGTAAGGTGCTAGCGCTTCTGAAAGACTATGTCTCGGTCATCCGTTTCTCAAACACCATGTAGTGCGAGAAACCAAACGGAGGCGATCGAGTCTTATGGGGAAAAGTGCGCAAACCTCTGCAGAGTGTATAAACTAATCATGATTAGCCGTGTCCCCGGTTATGGACATCTTGAGTATCTAGTACCTGGATTATCATGTGAATCTCAACAGGTTACTAAAAAATTAATTTTGTTGGGTTTTGTTTAATGTTGATGGTTAATTGGGATTGAGAATGCTGTCAACCATTCTCAATGTTTAACAACTACCATGATAGTTAAATAAAATTTATTCCTTTGCAGTAGGGAAAAATTGGCTTTACGCAAAACTGTAACCATAGAGCTTTCCACCAGCCAAATATGGATATAGAGTAGCCTATTTCATTCCATTACTCTCTATGTGTTACTTTGCCAGCATATTCCATGTGCTGACCCGTTTCGGGCTGCAACGTTAATGTTGCAGACTTTTCAGACGACGATTAAGGAGTTTTAGGTGGTGGTTCTATACTCAGTGATGCCGTTGGAGTTGATGGACTCACTTATCTTCCAAGCCTTCTGCTGTTATCATTATTAGATGGCCTTGAGCCATATTTATTGTAATAAGTTCTCTTTTGAGACACCCGATGTAATAAGTGTGTGATTGATACTCTGTTATAAATCCTTCAAGTACTATGTGGTGTCAGCATTACTGATCCAGGGATGACACCTGAGCACAAAGATTGGACCGCTTGAGGTCTGGTCGCTACAAGATGGTATCAGAGCATAATATGACTGTAGGACAAGACCACTAAGCTAAAGACCTAGATCACTACTCACTCCCTTCTCTTTCTGACTTCTCATCTTTTCTACTCTTTTAGGATGGCGGATGCAAGGAACAAGTTCACGCAACCGGATGAAGATACAACCTTTGGACGTCACTTGAAGGAAGTCACTAGATACCTGAACATAGGAGTACCAAGCTTCACCGGAACCTACAACGCCACTTTACCTGAAGAAGAGCGCTGGATGATTCAAGTTCAAGTTCCAGGAAGGACGTTCATGCCAGTCACTGAGCCCATAGATTTTTCTTTTGATGCACCAACTTGGAGTCTAGGAAAGAGCATGGCAGCTCACATCGCCATGGGACGCATTGGAGAAGTCTACCACAATGATCTCAAGGATACTATCTACCAGATTAGTGGGCGCCGAGATGAGCACTGGGAGATGATCAGCACCAGAAAGGATAGATCAGTTGTAGCTTTTATCCAGGAGTTAAACCAGCACATTCGACGTCAGGAGAACCAGATATGCGCCGACATGATAGATCTGAAGAAGGCGAGGACAAGAATCAAGGAACTGGAGGAAGAACTCAAGGCTACACGTGAAGATTATGAAGAGGAAATCGAAGTATTAGTGGAGAAGAATGACGATCTGATCAAGAAGATCGGAATATTTATGGGAGGCCCTACACCAGTAGAAGAAGACGAAGAACCCAAGGAGATTCGCCCGGAAGACTACATCATCATCGACGACACCGACTCGGATCCAGATGATAGCAATGATAACTATGTTGATGAAACTGGAGCAGATATCATGGAGTATGCAACCGAAGAATATTTCTAGTAGACCACCTCATCACTAGTAGTAGTACACCATGTAAATATAGCAGTCCGAGCACTTTTGCGATAGTTAGATCGATTGTATGCCCTTGTTTGATTGATTGAATGAAGTGAATTGTTTGCTTTTGCCTCATGTGCATATGGGTAGTGTTTTCTCTTTAGACCCCCTCTATTCTTAAATCTCATCTTTTCTAAAACCTCAGATGCCTCCGAGACGTGACCCCAGATTTACCTTTCCACCGGAGCTCACCCAGTTGATCCAGCAGCAGAACACATTGATGCAACTGCTAGTCCAGAATCAGAATCAGGGAAACAACAACAACAACCCACCACCACCACCATCACCTGTTGATCACTTAGCCCGTTTTCTTAGGATGAATCCGCCGGTGTTTTCCAGTAGCACCGAGCCGATAGTGGCAGATGATTGGCTCCGCAAGACAGCTAGAGAGTTGACCACAGTAGGATGCACGGATGCGGAAAAGGTGAAGTTTGCCGCACATCAGCTTGAAGGACCCGCAACATCATGGTGGGAGAATTTCACAGCCACTTTTCCTGTCGACACTGTCACGTGGGACCAGTTTCAGCAGGCTTTTCGAACTACCCATGTTTCAGCAGGAGCTATGGCCATGAAGAAGCGAGAGTTTCGCAATTTGCGCCAAGGAGGACGGACAGTTGGCCAGTATGTGGAGGACTTTAGTAAATTAGCACGTTATGCCCCAGATAACGTTGCTACGGATGCAGCTAAGCAGTAGAAGTTTCTGGAAGGACTGAATGATGAGTTGAGCATGCAGTTGATGGTAGCAACCTTCAACAACTACCAGGAGTTGGTAGATCATGCTCTTATGATTGAAGGGAAGCAGCAACAGATTGAGAATCACAAGAGGAAGTATGGACAAGGGAAGCACAATTCAGGAGCTCAGCAGAAGCCACGTTTTACCCCTAGACTGGGAGGACATTTTCAGCATACCCATGGAGGAGGTAGCTCGCACAATCACAATGGCACCAAGAATGGTAATGGGAATGGAGGAAGTAATGGCCAGAACCGCACCAACCATCGACCCCAGCCAAGAGAGACCTGAGCCAAGTCACTTGTTTTAAGTGCCAGAAGACCAGACATTATGCCAATGAATGTCCTGAATCATAGAATGGAAATGGCAATGGAAGCTTTGGGAAGAAGCCGAACCATTTCAATAGGGGACAGGTGAACCACGTTAACGTGGAGGAGGTTGAAGAGCAGCCGGATGCAGTAATCGGTAAGTTTTTGGTTAAGTCATTTACTGCACTCGTTCTTTTTGATACTGGTGCATCGCATTCATACATACCAAGGGGATTTGTGGATAAGTATAAACTGCCAACCCAAGCCCTTAGATCACCCATGTTAGTAACCTCGCCTGGAGCAGAATATATGGCTAGCCTATGGTGTGATCGGTTGCCATTAAGGATTGGTAGCTACGTATTTCCCTCAGACCAAATAGTGTTGGAATCTCAAGGATTGGATGAGATATTAGGCATGGATTGGTTGTCGATGTATGGAGGAAACATCGATTGCGCCAGTAAGTCGACCTTGCTTACCACCCCAGAAGGAAGAAGGATCAAGTATGTATCCTGACATGTGCCAAAGAGGACTCAAGTAAATTGTTTAACAGGAGTTGTGCAGGAGGAAGTACCAGTAGTGAAGGATTTCCCCGAAGTATTTCCAGAAGAGTTGCCAGGCATGCCACCGGATAGAGTTATTGAGTTTTTGATTGAACTTTTGCCAGGCACAGGGCCAATATCAAAGAGACCATATAGGATGCCCGCAAAGGATTTGGTTGAGATTAAGAAGCAGATTAAGGAGTTACTGGATAAAGGATATATTCGCCCAAGTTCTTCGCCTTGGGGATCACCAGTACTTCTAGTGGAGAAGAAGGATGGATCGTTAAGAATGGTTGTTGATTATCGAGGATTGAATGAAGTAACCATCAAGAACAAGTACCCACTACCGATGATCAATGATCTGTTTGATCGATTGCAAGGAGCTAAGGTATTTACCAAGATCGATCTGCAATCAGGATACCACCAGTTGAAGATTCGAGAACAGGATATACCCAAGACAGCCTTTACCACCAGGTATGGGCTGTACGAGTATACCGTTATGTCATTTGGTCTGACTAACGCGCCTGGATATTTTATGAACATGATGAACAAAGTGTTTATGGAGTTTTTGGATAAGTTCGTCGTAGTGTTCATTGATGATATCCTGGTTTACTCGAAGAATGAAGAGGAGCATAAGGAGCATTTGCGTTTGGTTCTTGGAAAGCTCAGAGAACATCAACTATATGCCAAGTTCGGCAAATGTGAGTTTTGGTTGAAGGAAGTTGGATTTCTCGGACACGTTATATCTGGAGAAGGTATAGCAGTAGATCCCACTAAAGTTGATACTGTGACCAAGTGGGAAGCCCCAACAATAGTTGGAGAGATCCGGAGTTTTCTTGGACTCGCAGGATACTACCGGAGGTTTATTGAGAATTTCTCAAAAATTGCAAAGCCTATGACGGAGTTGTTGAAGAAGGATACCAAGTTCATATGGACTGAGGAATGTGAGGCCAGTTTCCAGGAGTTGAAGAAACGTTTGGTTACATCACCAATGTTGATTTGCCAGACCAGACCAAGGATTATGAGGTGTATTGCGACGCTTCACGTCGAGGACTTGGAGCAGTGCTTATGCAAGAAGGAAAAGTTGTTTCATATGCCTCACGACAGCTTAAGCCCCATGAGTTTAATTATGCTACGCATGATTTGGAGTTAGCAGCCGTAGTGCATGCATTGAAGACTTGGAGACATTTTCTGATTGGAAACCATTGCGAGGTGTACACAGATCGCAAGAGTTTGAAGTATATTTTCACACAGAAAGAGTTGAACCTCAGACAAAGGAGATGGTTGGAGCTCATCAAGGATTATGATATGAAATTGCATTATCACCCTGGAAAGGCTAACGTAGTAGCTGACGCGTTAAGCCGTAAGAGCCATGTTAACACCCTAATGACGGGAGATTTACCAAGAGAGTTAGCCGAAAATCTTCGAGAGCTATGTTTGGAAATAGTCCCGAGAGGCTATGTAGCAGCATTGGAGATTCAGTCTACTTTGATGGATAAGATCAGAGAAGCCCAAAAGACTGACAAGGAGATTGCCTCTATTAAGGAGAAAATGAGCAAAGGAAAAGCTAAGGGATTTCGTGAGGATGAGCACGATACCTTATGGTTTGAAGACCGTGTTTATGTACCAAATGATTCGGAGATCAGGAAGTTAATTTTACAAGAGGCCCATGATTCACCATATTCGATTCACCCAGGAAATACCAAGATGTATTTGGATTTGAAGGATATTTTCTGGTGGACCGGAATGAAGAAGGATATTGCGGAATATGTAGCAGTTTGTGATGTATGTCAGAGAGTAAAGGCAGAGCATCAAAAGCCAGCATGATTGCTACAACCATTGCCGATACCCGAATGGAAGTGGGATAAGCTAGGCATGGATTTTATTACTGGATTGCCCAGAACACGTTCAGGCTATGACTCGATATGGGTTGTAGTCGATCGTTTGACAAAGGTAGCTCATTTCATTCCAGTGAAGACTACCTATACCAGTGCAAAGTTGGCAAAGATATATATGACTAGAATCGTTTGTCTGCATGGAGTTCCAAGGAGCATAGTATCAGATAGAGGAACCCAATTTACCTCAAAGTTCTTGAATCAGTTGCATGAAACTTTGGGTACCAGACTGGAGTTTAGCACAGCTTTCCACCCGCAGACAGATGGACAGACTGAGAGAGTCAATCAGATTTTGGAGGATATGCTAAGAGCTTGTGCGCTAGATTACGGATCTAGTTGGGATGAGAATTTGCCATATGCAGAGTTCTCTTACAACAACAGCTATCAATCCAGTTTGAAGATGGCCCCTTTCGAAGCCTTGTATGGAAGGAGGTGCAGGACCCCATTGTCTTGGGATGAAGTTGGAGATCGCCAATTGTTTGGACCGGATCTGATAAAGGAGTCTGAATAGAAAGTGAAATTGATTCGCGATAGGCTCAAGGTAGCCCAATCCAGGCAGAAGAGCTATGCAGATTCTAAACGCAAGGAGACAGTTTACGAAGTTGGAGACCGAGCTTATCTTCGAGTATCACCACTTCGAGGAGTTAAGCGCTTTGGAGTTAAGGGAAAGTTAGCGCCACGTTTTGTAGGCCCATACAAAGTTTTGGAGCGTATGAGAGAAGTTTCCTATAAGTTGGAATTGCCCGAGGGATTGTCAGGAGTTCACGACGTGTTCCATGTATCCCAGTTGAAGAAGTGCCACGCAGAGATGGCTGATATACCGCTGAGAGATACGGTACCACTGGAAGCAATTCAGTTGGACAGTGATTTGACCTATGAGGAGAAACCAGTTAAGATTCTAGAGTATGCCAGTCGAGTCACCCGCAGCAAGGTTATCAAGTTTTGCAATGTTCAGTGGAGCCACCACACGGAGGATGAAGCCACCTGGGAGCGAAAGGAAGATATGCTGAAGGACCACCCTCACCTATTTTCTAGCCAACCCGAATCTCGAGGGCGAGATTCATCTTAAGGGGGGTAGGTTTGTAACATCCCAAATTTCCAATTTGGAATGTTATACACTAGATCATCATTGCATATCATATTTATTGCATTTTTGGTTGATCCTAGAAATTCTACGCAACTCAAGGACCCTCGGAGAGAGTTGGGGATTTCATTATTTTCATATTTGAGTTGTCTCAAATTTTGAAAATAGGATCATTTGATTTGATTTATTTTATCTTCAATTATTTCTATTACAAAAATATGAGAGAGGGAATAAAAGGACTTTCCCAAAATAAAGAAATATTGAGGATTTAATAAAAAATCAAATAAGATTTTATTTTGGTTTTATTTGCTATTTTATTTGAATTTAGGAAAAATGCGCGTTTTTCAAAATTGCATTTCGGCCCCAAATAAATGTTCATCCTGTGCGGCTTGATTTTAGAAGTCGGGGAAAATTTATTTCGGGATTTTTGGAGTCCGTTTAGTATTCCTTTAGTTTTTTTCTGAGCGTAACTATTTAAAAAAACCGCAACCAACCTAACGGGTCGTGTCTGACCCGGACACTAGGCCCGGCCGGCTTTATAAGCCGGGGAGGACCAGCCGGACCCCCCCTCAAACCCTAGCCGCCTAGCCCGCTGCCGCCCCGCGCCGCCGCCGACCGCCGCCGCCGTCCGTCACCGGAGGTAGATCTCGTCACCGCCGTTTTTTTGAAAAACCGTTCAGTTTTCTGACGGTTTTGTTCGTTTTTTTAGTTTTGGTTTTTTAAATAGATCTGTTGTTCCTTTATTTAATTAGCGAGCGTTCGTCCGTTCGTTCATTTTAACGAACGTTCGTCGTTTTTCTTTTTCTCGGATTAAATCCGTGATTTCTCTGATCGCGATTTCTGATCCGATTTTCGTTTTAGTCTAACTTTTCGCTCGTTTATCGGAATCATGCGATTCAAGCACCTGGAGTTTCGTCTCGAAACCCTCTTTCCGTTTAGCCAACTTAAACAAGTTTTTGCCACTGTAAAATTTGCCCTAGATCCAGAATAGTAAACGAAGCCTGTTTCTTTTGCCGTTTGTTTTTCGTTGCTTCGTTCGGTTTGATTCTTTTTGCCAACCGGAGTTCTTAAGTTGAACTTTCTGGTTAGATCTCTTATTTGAGTTTCACCTGTGCATTAGTTGAGTACTTATTGTATGCTTGTTTGTTTGCGATAGAGTACCCGGAGTGCGCCGCTTGCTACTTCGAATCGCTAGGTTTCCTGGATCATTAGCAAGGCAAGTAACACTTTGATCATGCTTTCCCTCTACCCAGTTTTATTGCATTAGATCACCCCTCACACATTGCATGTTTAGGATATAATTAAATTGTGGGTTTGGGAAGTAGTTGAGGTAGTACCTATTACCTGTTATTATCAAACCTTTGGGAGTTACTTCTACGTTTGCTTATTATGCCATGCTATGCTAGTAGACGTGGATTGGGTGAGTGTATCCATGACAGATGTGAGATTGTTAATTAATGGTTTATTTAAGGTGGCAACCTAAACACACATCTGGGTGGATTGAGGCACCTGGGTATTCCAGCGATTGCCTGTTTTTCTTTATGGACCGCCACCCAGACTCAAAGGGATCATGAGATTGTTCATGCTAGAAACTTCCGTGTGCAGCCACAAGCTATTATGGGCTCTAGCATAGTTGATTAAGTCATGTGAACTCTTACAGTGGTAGACTAGCAGATGTAGGGGATGTAGGTTGGTACGGTCTACCCGATCGTAAGGTGCTAGCGCTTCTGAAAGACTATGTCTCGGTCATCCGTTTCTCAAACACCATGTAGTGCGAGAAACCAAACGGAGGCGATCGAGTCTTGTGGGGAAAAGTGCACAAATCTCTGCAGAGTGTATAAACTAATCATGATTAGCCGTGTCCCCGGTTATGGACATCTTGAGTATCTAGTACCTGGATTATCATGTGAATCTCAATAGGTTACTAAAAAATTAATTTTGTTGGGTTTTGTTTAATGTTGATGGTTAATTGGGATTGAGAATGCTGTCAACCATTCTCAATGTTTAACAACTACCATGATAGTTAAATAAAATTTATTCCTTTGCAGTAGGGAAAAATTGGCTTTACGCAAAACTGTAACCATAGAGCTTTCCACCAGCCAAATATGGATATAGAATAGCCTGTTTCATTCCATTACTCTCTATGTGTTACTTTGCCAGCATATTCCATGTGCTGACCCGTTTCGGGCTGCAACGTTAATGTTGGAGACTTTTCAGACGACGATTAAGGAGTTTTAGGTCGTGGTTCTATACTCAGTGATGCCGTTAGAGTTGATGGACTCACTTATCTTCCAAGCCTTCCGCTATTATCATTATTAGATGGCCTTAAGCCATATTTATTGTAATAAGTTCTCTTTTGAGACACTCGATGTAATAAGTATGTGATTGATACTCTGTTATAAATCCTTCAAGTACTGTGTGGTGTCAGCATTACAGATCCAGGGATGACACCTGAGCACAGAGATTGGACCATTTGAGGTTTGGTCGCTACAAGATGGTATCAGAGCACACGCTGACTGTAGGACACGACCACTAAGCTAAAGACCTAGATCACTACTCACTCCCCTCTCTTTCTGACTTCTTATCTTTTCTACTCTTTTAGGATGGCGGATGCAAGGAACAAGTTCACGCAACCGGATGAAGATACACCCTTTGGATGTCACTTGAAGGAAGTCACTAGATACCTGAACATAGTAGTACCAAGCTTCACCAGAACCTACAAGGCCACTTTACCTGAAGAACAGTGATGGATGATTCAAGTTCAAGTTCCAGGAAGGACGTTCATGCTAGTCACTGAGCCCATAGAGTTTTCTTTTGATGCACCAACTTGGAGTCTAGGAAAGAGCATGGCAGCTCACATCGCCATGGGACGCATTGGAGAAGTCTACCGCAATGATCTCAAGGATACTATCTACCAGATTTGTGGGCGCCGAGATGAGCGCTGGGAGATGATCAGCACCAGAAAGGATAGATCAGTTGCAGCTTTTATCCAGGAGTTAAACCAGCACATTCGACATCAAGACAACCAGATGTGCGCCGACATGATAGATCTGAAGAAGGCGAGGACAAGAATCAAGGAACTGGAGGAAGAACTCAAGGCTACATGTGAAGATTATGAAGAGGAAATCGAAGTATTAGTGGAGAAGAATGACGATCTGATCAAGAAGGTCGGAATATTTATGGGAGGCCCTACACCAGTAGAAGAAGACGAAGAACCCAAGGAGATTCGCCCAGAAGACTACATCATCATCGACGACACTGACTCGGATCCAGATGATAGCGATGATAACTATGTTGATGAAGCTGGAGCAGATATCATGGAGTCTGCAACCGAAGAATATTTGTAGTAGACCACCTCATCAGTAGTAGTAGTCCACCATGTAAATATAGCAGTCCGAGCACTTTTGCGATAGTTAGATCGATTGTATGCCCTTGTTTGATTGATTGAATGAAGTGAATTGTTTGCTTTTGCCTCATGTGCATATGGGTAGTGTTTTCTCTTTAGACCCCCTCTATTCTTAAATCTCATCTTTTCTAAAACCTCAGATGCCTCCGAGACGTGACCCCGGATTTACCTTTCCACCGGAGCTCACCCAGTTGATCCAGCAGCAGAACACATTGATGCAGCTGCTAGTCCAGAATCAGAATCAGGGGAACAACAACAACCCACCACCACCACCACCTGTTGATCACTTAGCCCGTTTTCTTAGGCTGAATCCGCCGGTGTTTTCCAGTAGCGCCGAGCTGATAGTGGCAGATGATTGGCTCCGCAAGACAGCTAGAGAGTTGACCACAGCAGGATGCACGGATGCGGAAAAAGTGAAGTTTGCCGCACATGATCTTGAAGGACCCGCAGCATCATGGTGGGAGAATTTCGCAGCCACTTTTCCTGTCGACACTGTCACGTGGGACCAGTTTCAGCAGGCTTTTCGAAATAATTGAAATATTGGAGGAAAAATATTAAAATCAAATATTTGATTTTATTTGGATTTTATTTGCATTAGAAAAATTGCACGTTTTCAAAATTGCATTTTAGGGCCAAGAAAATCTTCACCTCGTTCTAAATATTCTATTTAGACGGTGAAAATTTGTTTTGGCATTTTAGATTTTTATTTTATTTTCTAGGAATTATTTTCTGTTCGGCGGAATTGTTTTTTGTAAAACAAAGCTTCGGGCGCCGACTGGGCCGAAACCCAGTCGGGCCGGCCCATCTCCCACTGCCACCGCCGACTCGGACAGAGTCCGAGCCGGACTCCTCCAGTGCCGCCGCCTTGCCCCTCCTCCAAGCCACCCCGCCCCCGCCCTTTATATACGCCGCCTGACCCCCCGCTACCACCACAAACCCCGCCGCCGCCGCAGCCCGCTCCCGAGCTGAGCCGTGCGCCGCCGCCTCCCGCGCCTCGCCACCGTCGCCGCAAGCCGCCGCCGCCCCGCTGCCCCGCTAGCCCGCCGCCCCGCCGCCTGAGCCCCGCCTCGCCGGAGGTACCACGCCGTTTCGTCACCGCTGGTTTTTTTAAAAGAAAACCAATTCATTTTTTTAGAAAAAAAACCCTAGTTCATTTTTTAGATCGGTTCGCCGGTTTTTCCCAGTTCTTCTATTTAGCGGACGCCCGTCCGTACGTTCGTTTTAAGAACTGTTTTCGCTCGTTAGTTACAGACAACGAACGCTCGTTCGTTAGCCTGTTCGTCAGTTTTCTTTTATCGGATTTTTCCCGTGGTTATTTCTGATCACGATTTCCGATCCGATTTTCGTTCTAGTTTATCTTTTTGCTCGTTTATCGGAATCAGGCAATTCAAGCGCCTAGATCTTTGCCTTGAGACCCTCTTTTTGTTTAACGAACTTGAACAAGTTTTTGTTACTGTAAATTTGACTAGGTCCAGATTAGTAAATGGATCTTGTTTCTTTCGCCGTTTGAGTTTCATTGCTCCATTTGATTTGATTCTTTTTGCAAACCGGAGTTCTTAAGTTGAACTTTCTGGTTAGATCTTCTTATTTGAGTTTTACCCGTGCTTCTTTGCTTGATTGCTTATCTGGAGTCTCTAGGTTACGCGGATCGTCAGCAAGGCAAGTAACACTTTGATCATATCGCTTTATCACCCAGTTTTTATGCATTAGTTCCAATCCTCAAACATTGCATGGTTAGGATGTCATTAACATGTGGGTTGGGAAGTAGTTGATGAGGTAGAACCTATTGCCCTATTACATTCAAACCCTTGGAAGTTACTTCTACGCGTTGCTTATATTGCTATGCTATGCTCGTAGACGTGGTTTGGGTGAGTGAAATCCATGACAGATGTGAGATTGATAATTAATGGTTCAACGTAAGGTGGCAACTTAAATACACATCTCGGTGGATTGAGGCACCTGGAGTACCCAGTGTTGCCTGTATTTTTGGAAATCTCGGAGTACCCGTGTGATATTCCTATGGACCGCCACCCAGGCTCAAAGGGAACCGAGATGATTCATGCTAGAAACTTCCGTGTGCAGCCACAAGCTATTATGGGCTCTAGCATAGTTGAGTAAGTTACGTGAAGCTCTCGAAGAGGTATATCAGCAAGTAGTGGGTTGTAGGTTTGGTATGGTCTGCCCGGAGTAGAGAGTTAATGTTTCTGAAAGGCTGTGTCTCGGTCATCCGTTTCTCAAACATCTTGTAGTGCGAGAAATCCAACGGAGGAGATCGAGTCTTGTGGGGAAAAGTGCGCAAACCTCTGCAGAGTGTACAAACTAATCATGGTTAGCCGTGTCCCCGGTTATGGACATCTTGAGTATCTAGTACTTGGAGTATCTTAAGTATCTCATCACTCTAAATTAATATTGTCGGGTTGATAATTACCTTAATTGGGATTGAGTTGGAGGAACCTTCTCAATGATGTTTCAACTACCATGATAGTTAAATTAAAAATCTATTCCTTTGTTGTAGGGAAAAATTGGCTTTTCGCAAAACTATAACCATAGAGCTTTCCACCAGCCAAATATGCATGTAGTGATAGCATTATTCTGTTCTTGCTCTACTGTGTTACTTTGCCAGCATATTCCATGTGCTGACCCGTTTTCGGGCTGCAACGTATTATGTTGCAGACTTTTCAGACGAAGAGTAAGGTTCGTTAGGTCGTTGCCATGCAGCTCAGCTATGCCAATGGAGTTGATGGACTCACTTTATCTTCCAAGCCTTCCGCTGTTATCATATTAGATGGCCTTAAGCCATATTTATTGTAATAAGTTCTCTTTGGAGACATTCGATGTAATAAGTGTGTGATTGCTACTCCGTTATAAATCCTCGAGTACTGTGTGTGTCAGCATTACTGATCCAGGGATGACACTGAAGCACAGAGACTTGACCGTTTGAGGTCGGGTCGCTACATCCTTTTTCTTGGATGGTTTGGGAGGAAAAGGCATGGGTTTCTGAACCCATGGTTCTCTTTCTTTACCATGTTTCCTAGCAACAAAGTCTTTCTTATCATAACGTTGATTCTTTGATTGTGGGTTATCAAGATCAACGGCAGGTTCAATTTCTATATCATTATCATTGCTAGGTTGAGCATCATCATGAACCTTATCATTAACGTTATCACTAGTTTCAGGTTCATTACCAGATTGTGTTTCAGCATCAGAAATAGAAATATCATTTGGATTCTCAGGTGTTTCAGCAATAGGTTCACTAGAAGCATGCAAAGTCCTATCATTTTTCTTTTTCTTCCTTTTAGAAGGAATAGGTGCATCTATATTATTTCTATGAGAATCTTGCTCAATTCTCTTAGGGTGGCCTTCAGGATACAGAGGTTCCTGAGTCATTCTACCACCTCTAGTCATAACTCTAACAACATTATCATTATTCTTACTATTCAGTTCATTGAGCAAATCATTTTGAGCTTTAAGTACTTGTTCTACTTTAGTGGCAACCATAGAAGCATGTTTACTAATAAGTTTAAGTTCACCTTTGACATTAGCCATATAATCACCCAAGTGTTCAAGCATGCTTGAATTGTATTTCAATTGTCTACCAAAATAAGCATTAAAATCTTCTTACTTAGCCATAAATTTGTCAAACTCATCTAAACATGGGCTAGCAAACTTAGTAAATGGTATTTCAGCTTTATCATATCTATAGAGAGAATTTACCTTTACTACCTGTGTAGGGTTATCAAGACCATGTACTTCTTCAATAGGTAATGGATTAAGATCATATGTTTCTTCAACAGGCGGTAAATTAAGACCGTGTATTTCTTCAATAGGAGGTAAATTCTTAACATCTTCAGCTTTAATACCTTTTTCTTTCATAGATTTCTTTGCCTCTTGCATATCTTCAGGACTGAGAAATAGAAAGTGTCCAATTATTTTCATTTGGAGTTGGTTTAGGAATAGGCTCAGGAGTTGGCTCAGGAAGTGTCCAATTATTTTCATTTGCCATAATATTATTCAATAGAATTTCAGCTTCATCCGGTGTTCTTTTCCTGAAAACAGAACCAGCACAACTATCCAGGTAATCTCTGAAGCATCGGTTAGTCCATTATAAAAGATATCAAGTATTTCATTTTTCTTAAGAGGATGATCAGGCAAAGGATTAAGTAACTTGAGAAGCCTCCCCCAGCTTGTGGGAGACTCTCTTCTTCATTTTGCACAAAATAATATATATCCCTTAAGGCAGCTTGTTTCTTATGAACAGGGAAATATTTAGCAGAGAAGTAATAAATCATATCCTGGGGACTACGCACACAACCAGGATCAAGAGAATTAAACCATATCTTAGCATCACCCTTTAATGAGAACATAAATATTTTAAGGATATAAAAGTAACGAGTTCTCTCATCATTAGTGAACAGGGTGGCTATATCATTTAATTTAGTAAGATGTGCCACAACAGTTTAGATTCATAGCCATGAAAAGGATCAGATTCAACCAAAGTAATTATATCAGGATCAACAGAGAATTCATAATCCTTATCAGTAACACAGATAGGTGAAGTAGCAAAAGCAGGGTCAGGTTTCATTCTAGCATTAAGAGGTTGCTGCTTCCATTTAGCTAATAACCTCTTGAGCTCGTATCTATCTTTGCAAGCTAAAATAGCTAGAGCAGCTTCTTTTTCAAAAACGTAACCCTCAGGAATAAAAGGCGATTCATATTTATTAGGGGAAGAGTCTTCATCATCACTTTCATCAATATTATCAGATTCAATATTTTCACTCTCTCTAACCCTAGCAAGTTGTTCATCAAGAAATTCACCAAGTGGCACAGTAGTATCAAGCATATAAGTAGTTTCATCATAAGTATCATGCATAGCAGAAGTGGCATCATCAATAACATGCGACATATCAGAACGAATAGCAGAAGCAAGTTTAGGTGTCACAAGCTTACTCAAAATAGAAGGTGAATCAAGTGCAGAGCTAGATGACAGTTCCTTACCTCCCCTCGTAGTTGAGGGATAAATCTTGGTTTTTGGATCTCTCAAGTTCTTCGTAATGATAAGCAGATATAAATCCCAAGTGACTCAAAGAATAGAGCTATGCTCCCCGGCAACGGCGCCAGAAAATAGTCTTGATAACCACAAGTATAGGGGATCGCAACAGTTTTCAAGGGTAGAGTAATCAACCCAAATTTATTGATTCGACACAAGGGGAGCCAAAGAATATTCTCAAGTATTAGCAGCTGAGTTGTCAATTCAACCACACCTGGATAACTAAGTATCTGCAGCAAAGTATTTAGTAGCAAAGTAATATGATAGTAATGGTAACGGTAGCAAAAGGTAATGATAGCACAAGTAATGTTTTTGGTATTTTGTAGTGATGATAGCAATAGCAACGGAAAAGTAAATAAGCGAAGAACAATATATGGAAAGCTCGTAGGCAATGGATCGATGATAGAGAATTATGCCGGATGTGGTTCATCATGTAACAGTCATAACCTAGGGTGACACAGAACTAGCTCCAATTCATCAATGTAATGTAGGCATGTATTACGAATATAGTCATACGTGCTTATGGAAAAGAACTTGCATGACATCTTTTGTCCTACCCTCCCGTGGCAGCGGGGTCCTAGTGGAAACTAAGGGATATTAAGGCCCCCTTTTAATAGAGTATCGGACCAAAGCATTAACACATAGTGAATACATGAACTCCTCAAACTATGGTCATCACCGGTAAGTATCCCGATTATTGTCACTTCAGGGTTAACGGATCATAACACATAATAGGTGACTATAGACTTGCAAGATAGGATCAAGAACTCTCATATATTGATGAAAACATAATAGGTTCAGACCTGAAATCATGGCACTCGAGCCCTAGTGACAAGCATTAAGCATAGCAAAGTCATAGCAACATCACTCTCAGAACATAGTGGATACTAGGGATCAAACCCTAACAAAACTAACTCGATTACATGATAAATTCCATCCAACCCATCACCGTCCAGCAAGCCTACGATGGAATTACTCACGCACGGCGGTGAGCATCATGAAATTGGTGATGGAGGAAGGTTGATGATGACGATGGCGACAGATTCCCCTCTCCGGAGCCCCGAACGGACTCCAGATCAGCCCCTCGAGAGGTTTTAGGGCTTGGCGGCGGCTCTGTATCGTAAAACGCGATGAATCCTTCTCCCTGTTTTTTTTCTCCCCGAAAGCAAATATATAGAGTTGGAGTCGAGGTCGTAGGAGCTCCAGGGGGCCCACGAGGTTGGGGGGCGCGCCCTAGGGGGCCAGGCGCGCCCCCACCCTCGCGGCTAGGGTGTGCCCCCTGGTCTTCATTTTTTGCAAGGATTTTTTATTATTTCCAAATAGATGTTCCGTGAAGTTTCAGGTCATTCCGAGAACTTTTGTTTCTGCACATAAATAACACCATGGCAATTCTGCTGAAAACAATGTTAGTCCGGGTTAGTTCCATTCAAATCATGCAAGTTAGAGTCCAAAACAAGGGCAAAAGTGTTTGGAAAAGTAGATACGACAAAGACGTATCAGCGGTCGACGACAGCGTCCCATGCCGCTGAGGGGGGCGCGCGCACGGGCGCGGCGGGTGCAGCCAAACGCACGGGGACCGGCGCCGTGGTGGGTGGAGGGACGCGCACAGGCAGGGGCACGGGTGTGGCGGGGGCAGCCAAGCGCACGGGGGCCAGCGCCATGGTGGGTGGAGGGGCGCGCACGGGCACGGGCACGGGCGCTAGCGCTGGCATGTACACGAGCTCGCGCGGCTCCATGGAGACCTCGCTGACGCCCGCAGCTTCCAGCTCTGCGATAGTGCTCGGCGACCAGCCCGTCAATGCTACGGGGATGGTCGCTGGCACTGGCGCGGGGGCAGCAACCGCCGCGGCCAGCTCGTTCTAGGCCATGTCCATGAGGCCCCATTCCTCCTTTATTTTCTATCTCCTCCAGCTCGGAGTCGACTTCACCAAACTTGAAGACTAGTGGCAGATGATCATTCTGCGCCATGACGTTGGTGGAGGTCTACGGGAGGAAGGGGAATGGGAGGCGAACAGTAAGGCCACCCGTATTAAACAGCAGCTCGGGCGCCAATAATGGAGAGGAAGGCGGGCGGCCATGGAAGTCAAAGGGCTTGCTTCCCAGTGAGCCTATGCAGCATACAGCCCGCACGCTTCCTGGTGAGCCTGCGCATTGGAGGACACCTTGCACGCCTCTCGATCACCTGCGCACCAGACTCCGCTCGCACGCCTCCCGTTCAGTCAAGGTCAAGCAGTTGTCCGCACGACACCTCCTATAGCCATTAAAACAAAGACATGTGGCGTCACGTGAATGGTTAACAGAATGCACACGATTTGAATTATACAACCATTGGAGACATTAAAGTGGCAGCTATTTTCTCAAAATGCCTTTGTTGGTTGTTACTCGAGTGCGCCTTCTCTCAAAATGGATATGAAAAATACCACAGCATGTCGGGTGCCATTCCATGAAAGCATGCCAAGTTTCATGAATTTCAGACGAGTTCCGTGTTTACTAGAATTTAAAAACAAAGTATCTCAATTTTTTGCTGGCAAATCAACGCCAACGGTGCCCTGGTGGTTGAAATTCATTCCCATTTCTTCCATGGGACCTAAGCATGCACCCAAGGACACATATTTGATTTTTCAACCAAGTTATATGCATTAGAGCATGTGCATGTAGTTCAAATTTGAATTATGCACATAAATGCATTAAAAACTCAATTAATGCATACAAATGTCCAAACAAACCCCGAAAAATCTCAAAAATTAACACAGCACTCCTGTTGTTCTATGTTGACATGAGAAATTTTTTGAAAGCAATAAGAGGCAATGGGTATCGTTTCGTCCCCAAAGGTGGGGCGTTCCCTATCGAAACCATTACGCTTGTTATGAGAAGCTCTGGTTTGTGGGTAACATATCCCCCAAACCTGCCCCAAATGGGACAAAAAATTTACCACGGCATGTTGATGCCGCTCCATGATAGCATGCCAGGTTTCATGAACTTTGGACGAGCTTTGGATTTACTAGAATTTAAAAACCCGATATCTCAATGTTTGCGGCCGAGTGACCGTGGCAGGGTGTTTGACATTCATTCCCATTTCTTGCATGGGACCTAAGCATGCACCCAAGGACACATATTTGATTTTTCAACCATTTTATATGCATTAGAGCACGTGCATGTAGTTCAAATTTGAATTATGCACATAAATGCATTGAAAACTCAATTAATGCATACAAATATCCAAATGAACCCGAAAAATCCCAAAAAATGACACAACACTCCTGTTATTCTATGTTGACACGAGAAATTTTTTGAAAGCAATAAGAGGCAATGGATATCATTTCGTCCCTAAAGGTGGGACGTTCCCTACCAAAACCATCAGGCTTGTTGTGAGAAGCTCTAGTTTCTGAGAAGCATATCCCCAAACCTGCCCCAAATGGGACAAAAAAATTACCACGGCATGCTGATGCCGCTCCATGATAGCATGCCAAGTTTCATGAATTTCAGACGAGCTTTGGATTTACTAGAATTTAAAAACCGGGTATCTCAATGTTTGGGGTCGAGTGACCGTGGCAGGGTGTTTGCCATTCATTCCCATTTCTTGCATGGGACCAAAGCATGCAACCAAGGACACATATCTGAATTTTCAACCAATTTATATACATTAGAGCATGTGCATGTAATTCAAATTTGAACTATGCACATAAATGCATTAAAAACTCAGTTAATGCATAAAAATGTCCAAACGAACCCCAAAAATTGACACAACACTCCTGTTGTTCTATGTTGACACGAGAAATTTTTTGAAAGCAATAAGAGGCAATGGATATCGTTTCGTCCCCAAAGGTAGGAGGTTCCCTACCGAAACGATCAGGCTTGTTGTGAGAAGCTCTGGTTTCTGAGAAACATATCCCCAAACCTGCCCCAATTGGGACAAAAAATTTACCACGACATGTTGATGCCGCTCCATGATAGCGTGCCAAGTTTCATGAATTTTAGATGAGCTTTGGATTTACTAGAATTTAAAAACCAGATATCTCAATGTTTGCGACCGAGTGACCGTGGCAGGGTGTTTGACATTCATTCCCATTTCTTGCATGGGACCTAAGAATGCAACCAAGGACATAAATTTGAATTTTCAACCAATTTATATGCATTAGAGCATGTGCATGTAGTTCAAATTTAAATTATGCACATAAATGCATTGAAAACTCAATTAACGCATAAAAATGTCCAAACAAACCCGAAAAATCCCAAAAAATGACACAACACTCCTGTTATTCTATGTTGACACAAGAATTTTTTTGAAAGCAATAAGAGGCAATGGATATCATTCCGTCCACAAAGGTGGGACGTTCCCTACCGAAACCATCAGGCTTGTTGTGAGAAGCATATCCCCAAACCTGCCGCTAATGGGACAAAAAATTTACCATGGCATGTTGATGCTGCTCCATGATAGCATGCCAAGTTTCATGAATTTTAGACGAGCTTTGGATTTACTAGAATTTAAAAACCAGGTATCTTAATGTTTGCGGTCGAGTGACTGTGGCAGGGTGTTTGACATTCATTCCCATTTCTTGCATGGGACCTAAGCACGCAACCAAGGACACATATCTGAATTTTCAACCAATTTATATGCATTAGACCATGTGCATGTAGTTCAAATTTGAATTATGCACATACCTGCATTAAAAACCCAGTTAACGCATAAAAATGTCCAAACGAACCCCGAAAAATCCCAAAAATTGACACAACATTCCTGTTGTTCTATGTTGACATGAGAAATTTTTTGAAAGCAATAAGAGGCAATGGATATCATTTTGTCCTCAAAGGTGGGGCGTTCCCTACCGAAACCATTACGCTTGTTATGAGAAGCTCTGGTTTGTGAGAAACGTATCCCCAAACCTGCCCCAAATGGGACAAAAAATTTACCACGACATGTTGATGCTGCTCCATGATAGCATGCCAAGTTTAATGAATTTCAGACGAGCTTTGGATTTATTAGAATTTAAAAACCAGGCATCTCAATGTTTGCGGGTGAGTGACCATGGCAGGGTGTTTGACATTCATTCCCATTTCTTGCATGGGACCTAAGCATGCAACCAAGGACACAGATTTGAATTTTCAACCAGTTTATATGCATTAGAGCATGTGCATGTAGTTCAAATTTGAATTATGCACATAAATGCATTGAAAACTGAGTTAATGCATAAAAATGTCCAAATGAACCCCAAAAAATCCCAAAAATTGACACAACACTCTTGTTGTTCTATGTTGACACGAGAAATTTTTTGAAAGCAAAAAGAGGCAATGGATATCGTTTCGTCCCCAAAGGTGGGATGTTCCCTACCGAAACCATCAGGCTTGTTGTGAGAAGCTCTGGTTTGTGAGAAGCATATCCCCAAACCTGCCCCAAATGGGATAAAAAATTTACCACGACATGTTGATGCCGCTCCATGATAGCATGCCAAGTTTCATGAATTTTAGACGAGCTTTGGATTTACTAGAATTTAAAAACCAGGTATCTCAATGTTTGCGGCCGAGTGACCATGGCAGGGTGTTTGACATTCATTGTCATTTCTTGCATGGGACCCAAGCATGCAACCAAGGGCACAAATTTGAATTTTCAACCAATTTATATGCATTGGAGCATGTGCATGTAGTTCAAATGTGAATTATGCACATAAATGCATTGACAACTCAATTGATGCATAAAAATGTCCAAACGAAACACACAATCGTTCAAAGTGAATGGTCCGGCGGCACCGCACGCAAAGTTTCCCTCCACATTTCGAATTTTTTTGGCCTACGCCAAAATATCTACCCCCGCCCCCCCCCCCCTCCCCCCCCCCCTTTTCTCCCCGACCACAAGTCACATTTCCCCTATTTCCTCCTTCCTTCCTTCCTAACCTATAGCCACTTCCTCGCTCTCGTTGTCTCGCATCCTACCGCTGGGGTCGCCATGGTCTTCTTCAAAGACCTCTCCAGTGGTTCCTCCTCCGGTGATGACTCCTTCACCACCCGGATATGCCTCTCTTCTCTCTCTCGGGGTATGACTTGGAATGAAGGATTTTTACCGGGTAGTCGATTTGACTCATTTCTTCCTCTTGTAGCTCCCTAGGACCATCAGTGGCAATGAATGGAGCGGGGTGGCTGAAGATCTATCTGCTCGTTGTCACCATCAATCTCCATGCGTGAAGCTAGTTGCGTTTGAATCTATGGACAGTGGGAGGAAGTTTCTGGCATGTGCAGAGAAGGTTACACCCTCTTTCGTTGTTACAAATCATTTGTTAGATGTGATTCAGACACTGTCATGGTCCCAACCCATTCATATCACACCTTCAACCAAACACATCCTAAGACAGTGTCACAGCTTGTACCTAGTATCTTAAATTGTTGCCATCTCATCAGTGGTGCCATTAGAAAATTATTTGGCACCGCTTCAGCAGTTTGTGCAGCCAACTTTGGTCCACACATCCGAGCAGCCAAGCAGTAAAATACTAAATCTTTATGGCACGAAGGAACTGGGCATCGGAGCAACTACGTGCTCCGGAGTCTGGGTCCCTGATTTTTTCTGCTGCATTGGCTCGCCAGTGCAGGGCACCGGTGCGAGATGTAGCAACAGTTGTCTTTACCCCAGTTTTGGCATACATAGTGGATGGCCTTAGTGCTATTAGTTCTATGTTACTAAATTTGTGCATGTACACACCTGTTAGTATCAATTTGTTGTCATCCAAACATTGTCGCTATGCTATTGCAATTATATTTACCTTCCTCATAAAATGTTCAATTTGTTATTTATTCTACATGAGTAAGAACTTGTAGCGTTGTGTAGTTAATTATAGCTTCTGATGTTCCAGAATTTGGTTGTTGTCTTAGTAGCAATTAATTCATTTGCACATTGATCTTTTTGAGAAGATATGTCATAATTAACATGTTTCTTCAGTTTTTCAAAATAAGAATTGGTGATTTTCTATGTTGCTATAACCCATTTCCCCTACAATTGTTACTGATCTAGTTTTAAATATTATAGGATGAACGAAAGTGTTCTTACTTGGAGTGGGTTGATCAAGAGTGGCCACAATCTTAGAAGATGTGCCTAGTGAAGCTCTAGAGCATGTATGAGGAAGAGAACAGACGTAGGCTTAGAGAAACTGTTGTCAACACTGAAGAATATTTGAATATGCGGGATAAAATGAGGAAGGTGGAGAATGAGCTCAGATTTTTAGACCAGACTTTGCTAAGATGGTGTTGGCGAATGAGGAGGCACTTTCCCAGTTGGCTAGTGCAAAACAGGTTCTTACTGAACTAAAAGCAGAGGTGGATAAGACGAGCCTCGATGATCTCGATTAGGGAAATGAATATATTGTTCTTATGAAGTTGAACTAGCTATATGTTGTACTATGCTGTTTTCATGTAGCTATCGTACTGTGATGTTATAATATATTTATGTGCCTGATATGAAATTGGCAAACAACTGTTCGATATGAAATGTGAATTTGCGTAATACTGGAATTGTTAATTGTAAACTAATAAACCTGCTAAATGTGTCATGGACCTTTGCAAACGGTTCTAGCAGTAAAAGCGCTTGTGATGGATAGCCCAATGCCACATAGTTTTCTTCATCAAATCGTGTGTGATGTAGTTGATAAAAGCAAACAGTTAACCAAGGCAGACCGTGTGTGATAGTTACACCTTTCACACATGAGCCTACACATAAAACTGTGTGGGATGTACATACGAACGGAAACGTTTTCCCTGGATTGACTGCGTGGGATGTACATAAGAACAGAAACGTATTCCTTGGATTGACTGTGTGTGATATACATACCTACGGAAATGTTTTTCTAGGATTCACCATGTGGGATGTACATACCTACAGAAATTATTTTCTGGGATTCACCGTGTGGGATGTACATACCTACGGAAATATTTTTCTGGGATTCATCGTGTGGGATGTACATACCTACGGAAATGATTGGGTTTCCATGCCTCGCCCGATCGCACACGGCCCCAACCTGTGTCCCAGGAGGGCCTATCCCCGAAGATTTCTGGGTCGTGTGGGAAGGACCCCCTATCACCCACACTCACTTGGCGACGTTTCCAAATGCCATCACAGAAAGGGGTTAAAAACCGTTTGTATAGCACTGACGCATACTACTGATATTTGGATATGAGAAAGTGATTGAGGGTTTTGGAGGATATCACTAAGAATTTTGAGAAAGTAGACCATTAAGCAACACCTCATCCCCTTTTAATAGTATTCGCTTTCCAATGGACTCAATGTGATCTTGGATCACTAAAATAGAAATGAAGAGTCTTGAGCTTTTGCTAATATTTGTCCTTAGCATTTTGAGGGGTCCATATCTCTAGTCCATGCGATGCCAATCATTGAACTTTCTGAAATAATCATCTTGAAAGGATATTAGTTCAATGAGCTATATGTTGTTATGAATTACCAAAACCACCCAGGGATTAGTTGCACTTTCACATATGCAACTGATAGAGGCGAAGGTGTCCCGATGTTTTGATGAGATGGTGGCTATCATTTTCTGTGGGAGTCGACCTTGACGATCCGACTACGAACGTGCGAGACGTCGCGCCTTAGCAATCCTAAACCAACTTCCGAGGGGTTATTGACCACGTCCGAGCACGATCAACCTGACCACGAGGGTCTGTTTCCTGCGAGCAAACGAAGAACAATCAAGAAACTGATATTGCAATCTGGATATTGCGAATATAAGAGGAAAGCTTTATTAATGATGGTGGGGTTCTGTGATGTCTTGATCTGGTCGTTGAACACAAACGAAGTACGCGAAGTTGCAGCTATGGCGAACATTTAATCTAAACAAAACCCAAAGTATAAACGATGCCCTAAGGGATGCATATATGGAGGAGGGAGGGGGGAATTTCGTGGCCCTTGGAGGAGGGGTCCGAAACCAACCATAACTCTTGTTTCCCCACACATACGGACTCTAAAAACAGCCTATAATCATGTATTTCAAAATTACATGGCCTCTGGACGAAATTTATGAAGTGGCATCTTGTATTTTTCGTCCAAGGCTTCATGCACTCATTATGGTGGCTTCAAAGTCCTGGAATCATCACTTGTAACTCCGTTCTTGTTCCCCTTGCGCATGCCATCATCTCCATGCTTGAACTTGCTCCAAGGTTCGTCTGTCTTGTCCAAGCTAGGCCCTTCATTTGTAAGCAAAACAAATGTATCCAATTTAGGCAGCACCATATTCTCATCAACATTAGAATCGTTACCAAGAAACGGAAGTACCTGGTAATTTAATTGGCGTGCGCGAGCTCTAGTAATTGGTCCAGTATGTATAGCAGCAGGGGATGTGGGTGTAACAATGGTATTGATGTGCTCATCATCATCCCCTTCTTGAAATGAAGCCGTCCTCGACGGAAGCTCATCTTCCTCACCCAAATAAGGCTTCAAATCTGCAATGTTAAAAGTGGGACTAACCCCAAAATCTACAGGTAGCTCAAGTTTATATGCATTATCATTTATTTTCTCTAACACCTTAAAAGGACCATCAGCACGTGGCATTAGCTTTGATTTGCGCAGATTAGGAAATCTATCTTTACGCAAATGTAACCAAACAAGATCTCCAGGTGCAAACACAACATGTTTTCTACCCTTATCTCCAGCAAGTTTATATTTAGCATTCATACGCTCAATGTTTTCCTTAGTTAACTCATGCATTTTTAAAATCAATTCAGAACGTTCTTTAGCATCAAAATTAACCTTCTCCGAAGATGGAAGAGGCAACAAATCAATAGGTGCACGAGGTAGGAAACCATACACAATTTCAAAAGGGCACATCTTAGTAGTAGAATGCAATGAACAATTATAAGAAAATTCAATATGAGGCAAGCATTCTTCCCACATTTTCTTATTATTCTTCAAAACAGCCCTAAACATAGTAGACAATGTTCTATTGACTACTTTAGTTTGTTCTTCAGTTTGGGGGTGACAAGTAATACTAAAAAGGAGTTTAGTCCCCAACTTAGCCCATAAACATCTCCAAAAGAGGCTAAGAAATTTAGTATCAATATCTGAAACAATAGTATTTGCCACACCATGCAAGCGAATAATTTCATGAAAGAACAAATCAGCAACATTAACAGCATGATCGCTTTTATGACATGGTATAAAGTGTGCCATTTTTGAGAATATATCCACGACAACAAATATGATACCCCTCCCCCTCTTTGTTCGAGGTAAACCTAAAACAAAATCCATAGATATATCCTCCCAAGGAACACCAGGTACAGGCAAAGGCATATATAAACCATAAGGTTTGAGTCGTGACTTAGCTTTTTGACATGTAGTGCAGCGAGCAACAAAACGCTCAACATCCCGTCTCATCTTTGGCCAAAATAAATGTGTGGCAAGTACGTCCACCATCTTCTTCATGCCAAAGTGTCCCATTAATCCTCCTCCATGCGCCTCCTGCAACAACAAAAGACGAAAGGAGCTAGCTGGAATGCATAGCTTGTTAGCACGGAACACAAATCCATCATTAACGACGAACTTGTTCCATGTTCTTCCTTCTTTACAATTCTGCATTACACCTTTAAAATCAGATCATGCACATATTGATCTTTGATGGTCTCCAAACCAAATATTTTGAAGTCAAGTTGTGAAAGTATAGTATAGCGACGAGACAATGCATCAGCAATAACACTTTCTTTACCATTCTTGTGTTTAATGGCATAAGGGAAAGTCTCAATGAATTCAACCCATTTAGTATGTCTACGATTCACTTTAGCTTGACTTTTAATATGTTTCAACGATTCATGATTAGAATGTATAACAAATTCTTTGGGCCATAAATAATGTTGCCATGTTTCTAAAGTCCGAACAAGAGCATATAATTCTTTATCATAAGTAGAATAATTCAGACTAGGCCCACTCAATTTTTCAGAAAAGTATGCAACAGGTTTGCCATCTTGTAATAACACACCTCCTAATCCAATTCCACTAGCATCACATTCAAGCTCAAAAGTTTTATTAAAATCAGGAAGTTGGAGTAAAGGAGCATGTGTCAACTTATCTTTCAATACCGTGAAGGCTTCTTCCTATGCGGTACCCCAAACGAAAGGTACATCCTTCTTTGTAAGGTCATTGAGAGGTGCAACAATGGTGCTGAAATCTCTCACAAAACGCCTATAGAATCCAGTGAGGCCAAGGAAACTCCTCACTTGTGTGACCGTTTTCGGTTGCGGCCAACTCTCAATAGTTTCAATCTTGGCTTTATCAACTTCAATCCCTGTGGAGTAACAACATAGCCAAGAAAAGATACTCGGTCGGTGAAGAAGGTGCACTTCCCAAGGTTACCAAACAAACGTGCATCACGTAGAGCAATAAAAACAACACGTAAATGTTCCAAATGTTCCTCCGAAGATCTCCTATAAATCAGTCTATCATCAAAATAGACTACCACAAATCGTCCAATGAAAGCACGTAAAACTTCGTTCATTAATCTCATGAAAGTACTAGGTGATTAGTTAACCCAAAAGGCATGACTAACCACTCATATAATCCAAACTTAGTTTTAAATGATGTTTTCCATTCATCTCCCAATTTCATACGAATTTGATGGTATCCACTACGCAAATCCACTTTGGAGAATATTGTAGAGCTAGTAAATTCATCAAGCATGTCATCTAGCCTAGGAATAGGATTACGATAACAAATAGTAATATTATTAATGCCTCTACAATCAACACACATACGCGACGTACCATCCTTTTTTGGCACTAGAATAATAGGAACAACACAAGGACTAAGAGATTCACGTATATAACCTTTGTCAAGCAGCTCCTTTACTTGACGCATAATCTCCTTCGTCTCCTCTAGATTGGTACGGTATGGCGCACGGTTAGGCAGCGAAGCTCTAGGAATTAAGTCAAGTTGATGCTCAATCCCTCTAATATGTGGTAATCCGGTGGCACGTCTTGTGGAAAGACGTCAGCGAACTCCTGCAAAATGTTAGTGACAGTAGGAGGCAAAGAGGAAGGTACATCCTCAAAAGAAAATAACGCCTCTTTGCACACAAAAGTATAACAAACATATTTCCTAAAATCTAGATCATCAATATCAGATTTGGTGGCAAGTAAACATGCACTTTTCAATTTAATTTTAGAAGCAACACTAGATGGTTTATTATTAGGCTTCATTCGTTGCTCAAATTCTTTTGCCACAATCTGATTTTCACTCTTATGTTTCTCCTCTTTTGCTTTATTAGCTCTATTAATATCATCTTTCAAAATGGAATCAGGGGTCATAGGAAGCAAATTAATATTATTTTCCTTATGAACAAGAGTATACTGATTGTTTCTACCATGGTGTACAGAATTTTTATTAAATTGCCATGGTCTACCAAGTAATAATGAACATGCCTGCATGGGTACCACATCACAATCAACAAAATCAGCATATGTAGAGATACTAAAATGCACATGAACAATACGTGTTACCTTAACCTTGCCGCTGTTGTTGAACCATTGGATGTAGTAAGGATGTGGACGTGGTCTTGTGGAGAGATAACTTCTCCACCATCTCCATGCTAGCCAAGTTGTTGCAGCTCCCTCCATCTATGATGACGCGAACATAACGTTCCTTCACAACTCCCTTTGTATGGAACAAATTATGCCTCTGATTTTGCTCAGCTTGTGTAACCTGCACACTCAAAACACATTGAGAAACTAAACATTCATACCTGTCAGCATCTTCAGCGGCCATGTATTGCGTCTCATGATCAGAATCATATCCACCGTGTTCTTCACTTGTAATAAGAGCCAAAGTCTCCTCATCATAGTCACTAGCGGACTCATACCCACCATCCTCAGTAACAATCATCACACGCTTAGATGGGCATTGTCTCGCATAATGACCTACACCCTTGCAACGATGACAAATAATATCATGTGTTTTCCCCGTTGATGCCATGGATGAAGTAGAGCTCTGTGCAGGCCCAGAAGGTGTGCACTCGGCAGATAGTGGTGGTTGTGCCTACTTTCTTGTATCATGGTTGGCGGTGGCAGCTGACGGAGGCACCGGTGCATCAGAACGTGTGGAAGTAGAGGATGCACGCGGTGTCCATGATGAAGGTCGACCTGCAAAAAAGTTAGTTCGCGCCAATGCCTGTCGATCCTGCACTTCACGTTCAGCTTTGCAAGCAAGATGGAATAAACGAGTGATATTATTATATTCCTTATACTCTAGAATGGTTTGAATCTCTATTTAATCCACCCATAAAATGTGCAAGCATAGCTTCATTATCCTCAACAATACCACATCAAATCATGCCAGTTTGTAATTCCTGATAATATTATTCTACAATTTTTTCCTTGTCTCAAACGCTGCAATTTTTGAAGCAATTCACGTTGATAATATGGTGGAACCCAGCGAGTACGCATATCATCTTTCAAAGCAGCCCAAGTAGCCAGAATAGGATATAATCTACAATTTTAGACCACCAAACACATGCAAAACTAGTGAAAGCACAAACAGCAGTAGGAACACGTCACTCCTCAGGATATTGCAAACATGTAAAACGTTGTTCAGTTTGTAACTCCCAAGTAAGATATATATCAGGAACATATCTACCCTCAAATGGTGGAATATTCAATTTTAGTTTAGGAAGATGGTCATGATCTCATACCTCAGGTGGTGGTGCAGCCCTACCATTGCGATGATATGCATGAGGGCGACCTGGTGGCGGTGGTGCTGGTGGTTGCACGTAGTTCTGAGTTTGATCAACCTCATCCTCGTAATGGTCCTCCACCTCTACAGTAGCAGCAGAAACTACAGAAGCATCAATAGCGGCACCAGAATTTTGACCAGGCTCAAGGGGAACGCGTAGTGCTCATCCCACTTGATTTGGAACGCGACGTTGTTGTAGAGGTGCGACAGGTGCATCCGGCGGTGGTGGTGGAAAACGCGCAAGCAATTCAGTAAACTTGTTATCGAGCTTTGTTTCGAACGTCTTATCCATGCCATCTAACTTCTCCGTGGCCTCGTCAAATCTGTTTAGAACATCTTGCACCTGTCCACTCATCATTTGCTGAAACTTATCATGAAGCTCCTTGTTCGTCAAGTTCTCCCAGTCCATCTCGTCGGCTTGTGATTCTGTCATGGTTAGCAGCAATAGAAACACACACGAATATGATCCTACAGACTACTAACAAGAGGTGGTGGTGGGTGTCACAAATCCGTCAAGCAAATCTCAAATTCTTACCAGTTCTTACCCAATAGCAGGCGGTGATCGACAACCGTTGTAGTCAAAACTCTCAAAGTTTGGATAAAGCGATTACCAGGGAGAGTCAAATGCACGACGTAGATGTATGTGGAGCTTGGAAGGCTTATAATATGGTAGCAAAAAAGGCCAGCAATAATCAATTCAGAGATGCAAAGTTGAATGAACGCTCAACGACAGTACTGTGTTGGTCCTAGGCTAGACCGTACTAGAGACGCGAGCCCAGAACATGAACAAAATCACGGCGCGACACGTAAACAAGGGAAAATCACACTCTGGAAAAAACCGCTCTGTTTTTTTGGCGCTCTTTTTTTTGCGCTCCTCTTTTTTTTGCGAAAAATCACTATAATGGTGAGTGCCTCAAAACTCTTCCCAGGTCAAAATGACAGGATGGGCACGGAATTTTTTGAATATTTTTTTCAGAAATCAGGGCAGCGACGACGAAAAAGTGTGACAAAAAATCACTATGATGGCACATAGCTCAAAAGACTCAGAAAGGCCTAAAAATAGGATAGGGAAAAATATTTTTGCCTGCGAAAATTTTGGCCTAAAAACTGCCCGAGGGTCTCCAGACTCTTTTTTTCCGAAACCTACTCAGGCAAGGAAACACGAATCGGAAATTAGAAGGATCTCCAAAACAAACCTAATATGAAAGGAACTCGGATTGGTGGTGGATATATGGTGGTAGGATATGGCAGCGATGGTTGTATATGGTAGCGATGGTGGTATATGGATACGGATTGGTGGTGGTATATGGATACATATCAGTGGCGGATAAGCGGTGGTGGAAGATGGCAGGGGCGGTGATGATGGTGCAGCGGCGGCATGACAACTTATGACCATAACTCGAAACTCTAAAAGACTAGACGCTAAGACTAGCAACTAGACACGACGATGCAACCGCAAATTCAACAAAGCAAAAAACCCTAAAAAGATTATGCAAAGGCTCAGATTGGTTCGGATATGATGAACTAACCCTAATTTTTTGTGGCTTTTTCGTGGACTGTAGGTATGAAGAACAGACTCGATCTAAACTACGAAAAACTGTAAAATCTCACCGAGCAACCGGGAAATCTAATACCACTTGATAGAGGCGAAGGTGTCCCGACGTTTCGATGAGATGGTGGCTATTGCTTTCTATGGGAGTCGACCTTGACGATCCGACTACGAACGTGTGAGACGTCGCGCCTTAGCAATCGCTAAACCAACTTCCGAGGGGTTATTGACCACGCCGGAGCACGATCAACCTGACCATGAGGATCTGTTTCCTGCAAGCAAATGAAGAACAAGTAAGAAACTGAGATTGCAATCTGGATTTTGCGAATATAAGAGGAAAGCTTTATTAATGCCGGTGGGGTTCTTTGACATCTTGGTCCGGTCGTTGAACACAAACAAAGTATGCGAAGTTTTAATCTAAACAAAACCCAAAGTCTAAACGATGCCCTAAGGGCTGTATATATGGAGGAGAGAGGGGGGAATTTCGTGGCCCTTGGAGGAGGGGTCCGAAACCAACCCTAACTCTTGTTTCCCCGCACACACGGACTCTAAAAACAACCTATAATCATGTATTTCGAAATTACATGGCCTCTGGACGAAATTTATGAAGTGGCATCTTGTATATTTCGACCAAGGCTTCATGCACTCATTATGGTGGCTTCGAAGTCCTGGAATCATCACTTGTAACTCCGTTCTTGTTCCCCTTGCGCATGCCATCATCTCCATGCTTCAACTTGCTCCAAGGTTCATCTGTCTTGTCATGGCTAGGACCTTCATTTGTAAGCAAAACAAATGTATCCAATTTAGGAAGCACCATATTCTCATCAACCCTTAGAATCGTTACCAAGAAACGGAAGTACCTGGTAATTCAATTCGTGTGCGCGAGTTCTAGTAATTGGTCCAGTATGTATAGCAGCAAGGGCTGTGGGTGTAACAATGGTATTGATGTCCTCATCAGCAACTCTTTTTTGCAATCAAAATAAAGCAAACGCAAAAGATAATGAATCAATTAATAGGATTCATAATTATTTGGGGGTATGAGTACTTATGGCCTCGCAGATGCATAATAATTTGTGGTACTTGGTCAGCTACTGCGGGCAGTTTGAGGACCATCTCAAATAGCGTTGGTTCTTGTCAAAATTTCAGCATATATGTGAATATTAAATCGACCCCACATACCAAAAGAAATTAGGAAAAACACTAAGGCTGCAGTGCGGCTCCCGTGTGATGCGGAGCATCCTTTGATCATCCCCATGGACTCTACACCAACACATCAAGCACCACGTGGCCCTATGACAAGAGCTCGAGCACACGCCATCGAAACTGAGGTGAACTCGCTCCTACTCGAGATCGATATGGATATACATGGAACTTGGATGCCACCTCACCAAAACATACCATGTGTCATTAGGTACAAAGACCAACGCCACCAAGAAGATAAGGGTGTAACGCCCCGAGACCGACGTGCCAGGTGTCGCCAGTTATTCACTGTGTTGCCTTCTCATGTGCCTGCGTGTCATGCATTTCATATCATGTAATCATGTGCATTTCATTTGCATACGTGTTTGTCTCATGCATCCGAGCATTTTCCCCGTTCTCCGTTTTGCAATCCGGCGCTCCTATGTCACCCAGTGTCCCTTTCTACCTCTTTTCGTGTGCAGGTGTTAAACATTTTTGGATTGGACCGAGACTTGTCATGCGGCCTTGGTTCACTACCGGTAGACCGCCTGTCAAGTTTCGTGCCATTTGGACTTCGTTTGATACTCCAACGGTTAACCGAGGGACCAAAAAGGCCTCGTGTGTGTTGCAGCCCAACACCCCTCCAAAGTGGCCCAAAACCCACCTAAACCTCCTCCATCATCTAGATCGTTCGATCATGATCGCGTGGCCGTGAACCGCACCTCATTTGGACTCTCCTAGCTCCCTCTACCTCTATTTATAGACCCCCCATTTCAAAATCCGGGCGAAACCCTAATCCTCTTCCCCTCTCGCCCGCCGGACACGTCCGTCCCGGACGGACGAATTCACGCCGCCGCCCCGCCCCAATGGCGTAGTGCCACATGGCGCCGCAGACCCATCGCCGCCGCCGGCCCGGGAAGCCCGAGCCAGGCCCCCGCGGCCCAGTTCGCCGCCGCCTCGCCGACAGGCGCCCGCCCGCGGCCGCCCGCCTCGCCGTCGCCGGACCTCCGCCACGCCTCCTCTCGCACCGGCCGGCGACCTCAGCTCGCCATCGCCTCGACGTCGCCGGCGCCGCCCGCCGTCCCGCCGCTCCAGCGCCGCCCCGCGCCACCGCGCCTCGCCGGACCTCCGCCGCGCCTCCTCCTCGGCGCCCTCGTCCTCTCCGGCGGCTCCAAGTCCAACTCCGGTGCCGACGAACCTCGCGAGGCGTGATGAACAGTGATTCTGGCGAGATCTAGATCCAGATCTAAACTCTCGGTTGACCTTTTCCCTACTAACCCTAATTATTTTGCAATCTTTGACGCATCATAACTTCCTCATCGTAGCTCCGATTCGTGCGTGTAGCATATCAAAATGTTCGTCTCGACGAGTACATCATTTCATCTCATTGGATCATTTTCATTTGAGCTCATCTCGATGCCCGAAATGCTGTTGGAAGAGGGCTATGTGGTGATAGTTTCAGATCTGTTTCAGCAAATGCCCTTGTCATTTTTGCCATGATTAATGTGTGCATGCTATGATCCTGAGCCCTACATGTGTTTTGGTGAATGCCATGCCATCTTTACAGGGGTGTATGCCATGTATTTTTGTGATTTTTGTGGTGACTAGCACAAGCATGCAAAGTAGCTTACTCAATGATGCTGATTTCAGGGACTTAGATTTTCACTAAGCCCTTGCCCTGTCATTATTTTTATGCCATATGTTCATGTTGTTTCCTAGTGATCCGTGCCTCTTTTGAGCATGATCAGTAAGGATGTTTTGTAGATATTGTTGTGCTCTATCCATCCATGTCTTTGTTTGAAATTATGGAGCACCCTAGATTGAGTCAATCGAGCTCTACTTTTGCTATAAAATGTTCCTGGCAGATTGTTAACATGTTTAGCAATTTTGCCGAGCTTGTTGTTGTTGATCCATGCATGCTATGTTGTTGTTCTTGCCATGTCTAGCTTCTATGCCATGTTTACTTGCTGGGTGAATGCTTAGTTTGTCATGCAATGTAGTGAGTGCATAGAGCTCGTAAACATGCCTACTCGTTATCTGTTTTGCCATGCTCCAGTTTTTCACTAATTCTGAATCTGTTATCGTTAATTGCTATGTTCACGTGGTTGCAATTGTATTTGCCGATCCCTTTTGGCTTATGGTCAGTAAGGGACTTTTGTCGTATGCTTTGAGTAGCTTCATACCATGCCTTGCTTTGCCATGATATGTTCCTATAGAATGTAGTTTTCGTGCTCTAAACATTGCTTCCTGATGATAAATTCCTGTCATGCTGTTAATTTCACTAAGTCTGAAACCTGTTATCTTTTGCACTTTTTCCATGCTTGTTTGAGCCCGCTATGGAGTGAATTAGCCGTAGATCAATGTTCATCTTTTGTTAAGCTTATTGAGTGGATCCCTGCCATATATTTTGTTGTCATGTTGGAGTGCTGTAGCATGCTGTTCTTGATGCATTTAGAAGGCTACTTGTTGTTTGGTGCCATATTTGTTTTGCTTGCCATTTCCAAACCGTGCATCCGATTCCGGTGTTCTTTATATCGATTTCAACCGAAATCAACTCCTCTTTCCAGTGGCACTCTTGGTTTTCCAAGTTGAGGCCAGGTTCAATCATTCCTTTCCAAATCATGCATATGCACCGCATCCCGCATATCATGCCATGTTCATGTGTTGGTTTTTTACTATGTTGTGTGCTTCTTTCCGGTGTTGCTTCTTCGGGTTGGTTCCGATAACTCCATGTTTGTGAGGAACCGTTCGACTACGTCCGTTTGTCTTCTTCATGGACTCGTTCTTCTCCCTTGCGGTATTTCAGGCAAGATGACCATACCCTCGAAATCACTTCTATCTTTGCTTGCTAGTTGCTCGCTCTTTTGCTATGCCTATGTTGTGATACCTACCACGTGCTTATCATGCCTCCCATATTGCTAAGCCAAGCCTCTAACCCACCTTGTCCTAGCAAACCGTTGTTTGGCTATGTTACCGCTTTGCTCAACCCCTCTTATAGCGTTGTTAGTTACAGGTGAATATTGGAGTTTGTTCCTTATTGGAACATGGATATTTTGTTGGGATATCACAATATCTATTATTTAATTAATGCATATATATACTTGGTAAAGGGTGGAAGGCTCGACCTTATGCCTGGTGTTTTGTTCCACTCTTGCCGCCCTAGTTTCCGTCATATCGGTGTTATGTTCCCGGATTTTGCGTTCCTTACACGGTTGGGTTATAATGGGAACCCCTTGACAGTTCGCTTTGAATGAAACTCCTCCAGCAAGGCCCAACCTTGGTTTTACCATTCGCCACCTAGCCTTTTTTTCCCTTGGGAGTCGCGCTCTCGAGGGTCGTCTTTATTTTAACCCCCCGGGCCAGTGCTCCTCTAAGTGTTGGTCCAACCTGTCAGCCGCCGGTGGCCACCAGGGGCAACTCTGGGTTGGCCTACCGGAAGTTTGGACAATCCGGTGTGCCCTAAGAACGAGATATGTGCAGCTCCTATCGGGATTTGTCGGCACATTCGGGTGGCTTTGCTGGACTTGTTTTACCATTGTCGAGGATGTCTTGTAACCGGGATGCCGAGTCTGATCGGATTGTCTTGGGAGAAGGAACATCCTTCGTTGACAGTGAGAGCTTGTGATGGGCTAAGTTGGGACACCCCTACAGGGTTTGAACTTTCGAAAGCCGTGCCCACGGTTATGGGCAGATGGGAATTTGTTAATGTCCGGTTGTAGAAAACCTGAAACTTAACTTAATTAAAATACATCAACCGCATGTGTAGCCGTGATGGTCTCTTCTCGGCGGGGTCCGAGAAGTGAACACGGTGTTGGAATAATGTTTGACGTAGGTTGTTATAGGATCACTTATTGATCATAGTTCATCGACCGTGCCTTGCCTTCTCTTCTCGCTCTTATTTGCGTATGTTAGCCACCATATATGCTAGTGCTTGCTGCAGCTCCACCTCATACCTTTTACCTACCCACAAGCTTAAATAGTCTTGATCGCGAGGGTGTGAGATTGCCGAGTCCCCGTGACTCATAGATACTTCCAAAACCAGCTTGCAGGTGCCGAGGATACCATGCAGATGATGCATCCAAGCTCAAAGAGGAGCTCTATGAAGATCTTGTCCTTTGTGTTGTTTCGTTCTAGTCGATCAGTAGTGGAGCCCAATTGGGGTCGATCGGGGATCTGTGTAGCACTTGGGGCAGTCTTCTTTTATTTTGGGTTCCGTAGTCGGACCTTGTTTGTATCTAAATGATGTAATGCTTTATTCATGTATTGTGTGAAGTGGCGATTGTAAGCCAACTATGTATCTCTTTCCCTTATGTATTACATGGGTTGTGTGAAGATTACCTCACTGCGACATTGCTTTCAATGCGGTTATGCCTCTAAGTCGTGCTTCGACACGTGGGCGATATAGTCGCATCGAGGGCGTTACAAAGGGACACCCCAAAGGAGTAGGAGAAGCACCCAAAGGCCACAAGGAAGGAGAAGGAGTCCAAGAAGATGAAGACAACAGGTCCCACGCGACCCCGTGCGCACGGGCCATCCAGGCACCGTGTCCACGGGCCTCCCAGGAGGCTTTTGTAACTAAGACGCGCACCCCGTGTGCACGATCTCCAGACCCCGTGTGCATGGGCCCTCACTGCCGTAGCACCCACTATGATAGAGGCTAAGGTGTCCCGATGTTTCGATGAGATGGTGGCTATCGTTTTCTGTGGGAGTCGACCTTGACGATCCGACTACGAACGTGCGAGACGTCGCGCCTTAGCAATCGCTAAACCAACTTCCGAGGGTTATTGACCACGCCGGAGCACGATCAACCTGACCACGAGGGTCTGTTTCCTGCGAGCAAACGAAGAACAAGCAAGAAACTGAGATTGCAATCGGGATATTGCGAATATAAGATGAAAGCTTTATTGATCAAGGTGGGGTTCTGTGACGTCTTGGTCTGGTCGTTGGACACAAACGAAGTACGCGAAGTTGCAGCTATGGCGAACTTTTAATCTAAACAAAACCCAAAGTCTAAACGACGCCCTAAGGGCTGTATATATGGAGGAAGAGGGGGGAATTTCGTGGCCCTTGAGGGTGGGGTCCGAAACCAACCCTAACTCTTGTTTCCCCACACATACGGACTCTAAAAATAGCCTATACTTAAGTATTTCGAAATTACATGGGCCTGGCCCATTAATAAGGTGACGCAGCACCTAGAATAGCCTATGGACGAATATTATGAAGTGGCATCTTGTATATTTCGTCCAAGGCTTCATGCACTCCTTATGGCGGCTTCAAAGTCCTGAAATCATCACTTGTAACTCCGTTCTTGATCCCCTTGCGCATGCCATCAACTCCATGCGTGTTCTTGCTCCAATGTTCATCCTTCTCCAAGCTAGGCCCTTCATTTGTAAGCAAAACAAATGTATCCAATTTAGGCAAGCATCATAATCTCATAAACATTAGAATCATTACCAAGAAACGAAAGTACCTGGTAATTTATGCGCACCCTCGCACACACGGCCTCCAGACCCCGTGCGCATGGGCCCCGCTATTGTAGCACCCAATACAAAAAAAGACACATCCGTGACATTATGGACCGAACAATTTTTTTTCTGTCATGCTTATGACACTTCTAAGATGATAATTGTGACAAAACATGTATCATCATAGATGTGGTGGGCTCCTACTTCTATGAAAAAAAACCAAGACAGAAAATGGCATTTTTGTCCTGGGTGGGCCGTGGACACACCTGCATGACATTCTTTGGGCTGTCCACGACGGAAAAAATCATGATAGAAGCGAGGGCGAGGAACATATCAGGGAGTTCCCGATTACGGTGGGTAGTCGGGGCCAAGTGATGCACTGTGGTTTGCGTGTTTCTCTCTCATACGCACGTGTGTGCGAGGCGTTGGCTTTGACTGAACCCGAGCGATTGCACTAGCTACGTTACTGAACCCGAGCGATCGATCCCTTGGCTGTTAACTAAACCCGAGCAATTCATTTGCTCCTGACTGAACCCAAGCGATTCCTCATATGCTGCTACTAACTGAACTCGAGTGATCGATCTGCTTACTGAAGTCGATCGAGCCCTCGTGCGAGACGTGGCCAACCGATGTTGGGTTGCCTCTCGATGAACAGTGACCGTTGCTATCGTGTGTGTGGTACGTAGAACAAATCAAGACGTGGTGAGTCGAGCCGGTTGGTTGGCTATGGATGAACAGTTCCTGGTGAGGGTTGGATGAACAAGACCCCATGCTAGTAAAACAAAAATGCACTCATGATTCATGAACATGAGCTCAGCTCAGGCATACCAACTGAGGTTAGCTTATATACGTAGAACAACTTGCAGACATCAATTCCATATGAAGCAAGAACAAACTAAGTATGTATCTACACAAGAAAACCATGTGGTCCGATCTAGTGCTAGAAAATTGTGCTTAGTGGATCTATTAGTGCTTGCCGGGTCGTCGAGGTACAAGCATCGGGAACTGAGATAATTTCACTTCAATTTTCTGAAAACGTGCTTGTGAAGTAAAGTTCAGAGCATGTCTTACATCTAAAGCTTTAGATAGTTCAGCAATATCTGTCACTGCATGATAGAGGCTAAGGTGTCCCGATGTTTCGATGAGATGGTGGCTATCGTTTTCTGTGGGAGTCGACCTTGACGATCTGACTACGAACGTGCGAGACGTCGCGCCTTAGCAATCGCTAAACCAACTTCCGAGGGTTATTGACCACGCCGGAGCACGATCAACCTGACCACGAGGGTCTGTTTCCCGCGAGCAAACAAAGAACAAGCAAGAAACTGAGATTGCAATCGGGATATTGCGAATATAAGATGAAAGCTTTATTGATCAAGGTGGGGTTCTGTGACGTCTTGGTCTGGTCGTTGGACACAAACGAAGTACGCGAAGTTGCAGCTATGGCAAACTTTTAATCTAAACAAAATCCAAAGTCTAAACGACGCCCTAAGGGCTGTATATATGGAGGAAGGGGGGGGAATTTCGTGGCCCTTGAGGGTGGGGTCCGAAACCAACCCTAACTCTTGTTTCCCCACACATACGGACTCTAAAAATAGCCTATACTTAAGTATTTCGAAATTACATGGGCCTGGCCCATTAATAAGGTGACGCAGCACCTAGAATAGCCTATGGACGAATATTATGAAGTGGCATCTTGTATATTTCGTCCAAGGCTTCATGCACTCCTTATGGCGGTTTCAAAGTCCTGAAATCATCACTTGTAACTCCGTTCTTGATCCCCTTGCGCATGCCATCAACTCCATGCGTGTTCTTGCTCCAATGTTCATCCTTCTCCAAGCTAGGCCCTTCATTTGTAAGCAAAACAAATGTATCCAATTTAGGCAGCATCATAATCTCATGAACATTAGAATCATTACTAAGAAACGAAAGTACCTGGTAATTTAATTGGCGTGCGCGAGCTCTAGTAATTGGTCCAGTATATGTAACAGTAGGGGCTGTGGGTGTAACAATGGCATTGATGTCCTCATCATCCTCCCCTTCTTGAAATGAAGTCGTCCTCGACGGAAGCACATCTTCCTCACCCAAATAAGGCTTCAAATCTGCAATGTTAAAAGTGGGACTAACCCCAAAATCTACAGGTAGCACAAGTTTATATGCATTATCATTTATTTTCTCTAACACCTTAAAAGGACCATCAGCACGTGGCATTAGCTTTGATTTGCGCAGATTAGGAAATCTATCTTTACGCAAATGTAACCAAACAAGATCTCCAGGCGCAAACAGAACATGTTTTTTACCCTTATCTCCAGCAAGTTTATATTTAGCATTCATACGCTCAATGTTTTCCTTAGTTAACTCATGCATTTTTAAAATCAATTCAGAACGTTCTTTAGCATCAAAATTAACCTTCTCTGAAGATGGAAGAGGCAACAAATCAATAGGTGCACGAGGTAGGAAACCATACACAATTTCAAAAGGGCACATCTTAGTAGTAGAATGCAATGAATGATTATAAGCAAATTCAATATGAGGCAAGCATTCTTCCCACATTTTCTTGTTATTCTTCAAAACAGCCCTAAGCATAGTAGACAAAGTTCTATTGACTACTTCAGTTTGTCCATCAGTTTGGGGGTGACAAGTAGTACTAAAAAGCAGCTTAGTCCCCAGCTTAGCCCATAAACATCTCCAAAAGTGGCTAAGAAATTTAGTATCACGATCTGAAACAATAGTATTTGGCACACCATGTAAGCGAATAATTTCACGAAAGAACAAATCAGCAACATTAACAGCATCATCGCTTTTGTGACATGGTATAAAGTGTGCCATTTTCGAGAACCTATCCACGACAACAAATATGCTATCCCTCCCCTTCTTTGTTCGAGGTAAACCTAAAACAAAGTCCATAGATATATCCTCCCAAGGAACACTAGGTACAGGCAAAGGCATATATAAACCATGAGGATTGAGTCGTGACTTAGCTCTTTGACATGTAGTGCAGCGAGCAACAAAACGCTCAACATCCCGTCTCATCTTTGGCCAAAAGAAATGTGTAGCAAGTATATCCTCCGTCTTCTTGACGCCAAAGTGTCCCATTAACCCTCCTCCATGCGCCTCCTGCAACAGCAAAAGACGAACGGAGCTAGCTGGAATGCATAGCTTGTTAGCACGAAACACAAATCCATCGTTAAGAACGAACTTGTTCCAAGTTCTCCCTTCCTTACAATTCTGCAATACATCTTTAAATTCAGCATCATGAACATATTGATCTTTGATGGTCTCCAAACCAAATATTTTAAAGTCAAGTTGTGAAAGAATAGTATAACGATGAGACAAGGCATCAGCAATAACATTTTCTTTACCCTTCTTGTGTTTAATGACATAAGGGAAAGTCTCAATGAATTCAACCCATTTAGCATGTCTACGGTTCAGTTTTGCTTGACTTTTAATGTGTTTCAAAGATTCATGATCAGAATGTATAACAAATTCCTTGGGCCATAAATAATGTTGCCATGTTTCTAAGGTCCGAACAAGAGCATATAATTCTTTATCATAAGTAGAATAGTTCAGACTAGGCCCACTCAATTTTTCAGAAAAGTATGCAACAGGTTTTCCATCTTGTAATAACACACCTCATAATCCAATTCCACTAGCATCACATTCAAGCTCCAAAGTCTTATTGTAATTAGGAAGTTGGAGTAAAGGAGCATATGTCAACTTATCTTTCAATACCGTGAAGGCTTCTTCCTGTGCCGTACCCCAAACAAAAGGCACATCCTTCTTTGTAAGCTCGTTGAGAGGTGCAGCAATGGTGCTAAAATCTCTCACAAAACGCCTATAGAAACCAGCGAGGCCAAGGAAACTCCTCACTTGTGTGACCGTTTTGGGCTGCGGCCAACTCTCAATAGCTTCAATCTTGGCTTTATCAACTTCAATTCCCTGTGGAGTAACAACATAGCCAAGAAAAGATACTCGGTCGGTGCAAAAGGTGCACTTTCCAAGGTTTCCAAACAAACGTGCATCACGTAGAGCAATAAAAACAGCACGTAAATGTTCCAAATGTTCCTCCAAAGTTTGCTATAAATCAATATGTCATCAAAGTAAACTACCACAGATCGTCCAATGAAAGCACGTAAAACTTCGTTCATTAACCTCATGAAAGTACTAGGTGCATTAGTTAACCCAAAAGGCATGACTAACCACTCATATAATCCAAACTTAGTTTTAAACGCTGTTTTCCATTCATCTCCCAATTTCATACGAATTTGATGGTATCCACTACGCAAATCAACTTTGGAGAATATTGTAGAGCCACTCAATTCATCAAGCATATCATCTAACCTAGGAATAGGATGACGATAACGAATAGTAATATTATTAATGCCTCTACAATCAACGCACATACGCGATGTACCATCCTTTTTCAGCACTAAAATGATAGGAACAGCACAAGGACTAAGGGATTCGCGTATATAACCTTTGTCGAGCAGTTCTTGTACTTGACGCATAATCTCCTTCGTCTCCTCTGGATTGGTACGGTATGGTGCACGGTTGGGTAGCAAAGCACCGGGAATTAAGTCAATTTGATGCTCAATCCCTCGAATGGGTGGTAATCCCGGTGGCACGTCTTGTGGAAAGACGTCAGCGAACTCCTGCAAAATGTTAGTGACAGCAGGGGGCAAAGAGGAAGGCACATCCTCGAATGAAAATAATGCCTCTTTGCACACAAAAGCATAGCAAATAGATTTGCTAAAATCTAGCTCATCAATATCAGATTTGGTGGCAAGTAAACATGCACTTTTCAATTTAATTTCAGAAACAAGAGTAGATGGTTTATTATTAGGCTTCATTTGGTGCTCAAATTCTTTTGCCACAATCTGATTTTCACTCTTATTTGTCTCCTGTTTTGCTTTATCGTTATGAACAAGAGTATACTGATTGTTTCTACCATGGTGTACAGAATTTTTATCAAATTGCCATGGTCTACCAAGTAATAAGGAACATGCTTGCATAGGTACCACATCACAATCAACATAATCAGCATATGTAGAGATACTAAAATGCACACGAACAGTACGTGTTACCTTAACTTTGCCGCTGTTGTTGAACCATTGGATGTAGTAAGGATGTGGATGTGGTCTTGTGGTGAGAGATAGCTTCTCCACCATCTCCATGCTAGCCAAGTTATTGCAGCTCCCTCCATCTATGATCACGCGAACAGAATGTTCCTTCACAACTCCCTTTGTATGGAACAAATTATGCCTCTGATTTTGCTCAGCTTGTGTAACCTGCACACTCAAAACACGTTGAGCAACTAAACATTCATACATGTCAGCATCTTCAGGAGCCATGTATTGCGTCTCATGATCAGAATCGTCTCCACCGTGTTCGTTACGTGTAATAAGAGCCAAAGTCTCCTCATCATAGTCACTAGCGGACTCATACCCACCATCCTCAGTAACAATCATCACACGCTTAGATGGGCATTCTCTCGCATAATGACCTCCACCCTTGCAACGTCGACAAATAATATCATGTGTTTGCCCTGTTGATGCCATGGATGAAGAAGAGCTCTTTGCAGGCCCAGAAGGTGTGCTCTTGGCAGATAGTGGTGGTTGTGCCTGCTTTATTGTATCACGGTTGGAGGTGGCAGCCGACGGAGGCGCCGGTGTAGCAGAACGTGTGGAAGTAGATGATGCACGTGGTGTCCATGATGAAGATCGACCTGCAGAAAAGTTAGTCCGCGCCAATGCCTGTCGATCCTGCACTTCACGTTCAGCTTTACAAGCAAGATGGAATAAACGAGTGATATTAGTATACTCCTTATACTCTAGAATCGTCTGAATCTCTCTATTTAATCCACCCATAAAACGTGCAAGCATAGCTTCATTCTCCTCAATAATACCACATCTAATCATGCCAGTTTGTAATTCCTGATAATATTCTTCTACAGAATTTTTTCCCTGTCTTAAGCGCTGCAATTTTTGAAGTAATTCACGTTGATAATATGGTGGAACCCAACGAGTACGCATAGCAGTTTTCAAAGCAGCCCAAGTAGCCGGAATAGGATATAATCTACAATGCTCAGACCACCAAACACATGCAAAACTAGTGAATGCACAAACAGCAGCAGGAACACGTCTCTCCTCGGGATATTGTAAACATGTAAATCGTTGTTCAGTTTCTAACTCCCAAGTAAGATATATATCAGGAACATATCTACCCTCAAATGGTGGAATATTCAATTTTAGTTTAGGGAGATGGTCATGATCTCGTACCTGAGGGTGAGCCCTACCATTGCCATTATTTGCATGTGGACGATCTGGTGGTTGCTGTGCTGGTGGTGGCACGTAGTTCTGATTTTGATCAACCTCATCCTCATAATCTCCCACATAATCATCCTCCTCCACATCAGCAGTAGGAGCCACAGAAGTATCAACAGCAGCACCAGCAGTTTGGCCCGACTGAAGAGGGACACGGCTCGCTCGGCGGAGGGCTGTTTCCCGACGTGGAGGTAGTCGGTGTTGTTGCTGTTGTTGCAGAGGTGCGGCAGGAGCAGCCGGTGGTGGTGGTGGAAAACGCGAAAGCAATTCAACAAACTTGTTATCGAGCTTTGTTTCAAACATCTTCTCCATGCCATCTATCTTCTCCATGGCCTCTTCAAATCTGTTTATCACATCTTGCACCTGTCCACTCATCATTTGCTGAAACGTATCATGAAGCTCCTTGTTCGTCAAGTTCTCCCAGTCAGTCTCGTCGGCTTGTGATCCTGGCATGGTTAGCAGCAATAGAAACACACAAGAATATGATCCTACATACTACTAACAAGTGGTGGTGGTGGTGGCGGGTGTCACAAATCCGTCAAGCAAATCTCAAATTCTTACCAGTTCTTACCCAGCAGCAGGCGGTGATCGGCAACCGTTGTAGTCAAAACTCTCAAAAGCTTGGATAGAGCGATTGCCAGGGAGAGTCAAACGCACGACGTAGATGTATGTGGAGCTGGGAAGGCTTATAGTATGGTAGCAAAAAGGGTCAGCAATAATCAATTCAGAGATGCAAAGTTGAATAAATGCTCAACGATGGTACTGTGCTGGTCCTAGGCTAGACCGTGCTAGAGACGCGAGCCTAGAACACTAACAAAATCACGGCGCTGCACGTAAATAAGGGAAAAGCACACTCTGGAACTCTTTTTTTTCGCTCTTTTTTTTTGCGCTCCTTTTTTTTGCGCTCTTTTTTTTGCGAAAAATCACTATAATGGCGAGTGTCTCAAAACTCTTCCCTCGTCAAACTGATCGGATGGGCATGAAAAAAAAATTCACTTTTTCGGAAATCAGGGCAGCGACGACGAAAAAGTGCGACAAAAAATCACTATGATGGCACGTGGCTCAAAAGACTCAGAAAAGCCTAAAAATAGGATAGGGAAAAAAATGCCCGTGAAAATTTTGGCCTAAAAACTGCCCGGGGGTCTCCAGACTCTTTTTTTTTCGAGACCTACGCAGGCAAGGAAACACGAATCAGAATTTAGATTGATCTCAAGAACAAACCTAATATGAGAAGAACTCGGATTGGTGGTGGATATATGGTTGTGGTATATGGCAGCGGTGGTGGTATATGGTAGCGGTGGTGGTATATGGATACGGATTGGTGGTGGTATATGGATATGGATTCAGAGCGGTGGCGGATAAGCAAAAGTGGTAGATGGCAAGGCGATGATGATAGTGCGGCGGCGGCGTGACAACTTATGGCCAGAACTCGAAACTCTAAAAGACTAGACTCTAAGACCAGCAACTTGACACGACGATGCAACCGCAAATTCAACAAAGCAAAAACCCTAAAAAGATTATGCAAAGGCTCAGATTGGTTCGGATATGATGAACTAACCCTAATTTTTTTTCTGGCTTTTTCGTGGACTGTAGGTATGAAGAACAGACTCGATCTAATCTACGAAAAACTGTAAAATCTCACCGAGCAACCTGGAAATCTGATACCACTTGATAGAGGCTAAGGTGTCCCGATATTTCGATGAGATGGTGGCTATCGTTTTCTGTGGGAGTCAACCTTGACGATCCGACTACGAACGTGCGAGACGTCGTGCCTTAGCAATCGCTAAACCAACTTCCGAGGGTTATTGACCACGCGAGCACGATCAACCTGACCACGAGGGTCTGTTTCCTGCGAGCAAACGAAGAACAAGCAAGAAACTGAGATTGCAATCGGGATATTGCGAATATAAGATGAAAGCTTTATTGATCAAGGTGGGGTTCTGTGACGTCTTGGTCTGGTCGTTGGACACAAACGAAGTACGCGAAGTTGCAGCTATGGCGAACTTTTAATCTAAACAAAACCCAAAGTCTAAACGACGCCCTAAGGGCTGTATATATGGAGGAAGAGGGGGGGAATTTCGTGGCCCTTGAGGGTGGGGTCCGAAACCAACCCTAACTCTTGTTTCCCCACACATACGGACTCTAAAATAGCCTATACTTAAGTATTTCGAAATTACATGGGCCTGGCCCATTAATAAGGTGACACAGCACCTAGAATAGCCTATGGACGAATATTATGAAGTGGCATCTTGTATATTTCGTCCAAGGCTTCATGCACTCCTTATGGCGGCTTCAAAGTCCCGAAATCATCACTTGTAACTCCGTTCTTGATCCCCTTGCGCATGCCATCAACTCCATGCGTGTTCTTGCTCCAATGTTCATCCTTCTCCAAGCTAGGCCCTTCATTTGTAAGCAAAACAAATGTATCCAATTTAGGCAGCATCATAATCTCATGAACATTAGAATCATTACCAAGAAACGAAAGTACCTGGTAATTTAATTGGCGTGCGCGAGCTCTAGTAATTGGTCCAGTATATGTAACAGTAGGGGCTGTGGGTGTAACAATGGTATTGATGTCCTCATCACTGGAACACCAAGGAAATGGACCTCTCATGCAGTGACGTGCTCACCATCGCCGTCCTCCACACTACATCCCCGGGGATGTCATCCACCGCATCGGTCGTGGGCATGCAACGTGTATGGTTCAGTGAGGCCTGCGGTTTGATATGATTTGTTTGTCATCTTGCCTTTATATGAGTCACGCATAGCCAAGTCCATAAGGGTACTCTTGCCAAATACTGCAGTTGCTTAAATTTTTGTATAATCTCATAAAGAGAATAACCATTGTTGAGGTTAATCAAGATCAACTCAATACTGAACGAAGCTAATCTAGATCAAACCAAACGGGAGCACAATGAGTTTGTATTACTTTTACCAAATAATATAGAATGTTTACAAGTGAAAATCCAAAAGATTAAAGATGAACTTGCTGGCTAAAATCCCAATTCTAGGTGGCCGCACAGTATGAGTAGCACCCGTACAAACCTGCAGAGAGATTTAGAATACCAGATGCAACTCTTTTTTGCAAGCAAACATGAAAGCAAACACAAAAGGGACTGGATCAACTAATAGAATTCAAAATTATTTGAGTGTATGAGTGCTTATGGCCTCGCGGATGCATAATAATTTGTGGTACTTGGTCAGCTACTGCGGGCAGTTTGAGGGACCGTCTCAAATAGTGTTGGTTCTTCTCAAAATTTTAGCATATATGTGAATATTAAATCGACCTCACATACCAAAAGAAATTAGGGAAAACACTAAGGCTGCAGTGTGGCTCCCGTGTGATGCCGAGCATCCTTCCATCATCCCCATGGACTCTATACCAACACATGAAGCACCACATGGACCTATGACAAGAGCTCGAGAACGCGCCATCGAAACCAAGGTGAACTCACTCCTACTCGAGATCGATATGGATATACATGGAACTTGGATGCCACCTCACCATCGAAACGAAGAACAAGCAAGAAACTGAGATTGCAATCGGGATATTGCGAATATAAGATGAAAGCTTTATTGATCAAGGTGGGGTTCTGTGACGTCTTGGTCTGGTCGTTGGATACAAACGAAGTACGCGAAGTTGCAGCTATGGCAAACTTTTAATCTAAACAAAACCCAAAGTCTAAACGATGCCCTAAGGGCTGTATATATGGAGGAAGAGGGGGGAATTTCGTGGCCCTTGAGGGTAGGGTCCGAAACCAACCCTAACTCTTGTCTCCCCACACATACGGACTCTAAAAATAGCCTATACTTAAGTATTTCGAAATTACATGGGCCTGGCCCATTAATAAGGTGACGCAGCACCTAGAATAGCCTATGGACGAATATTACAAAGGGGCATCTTGTATATTTCGTCCAAGGCTTCATGCACTCCTTATGGCGGTTTCGAAGTCCTGAAATCATCACTTGTAACTCCGTTCTTGATCCCCTTGCGCATGCCATCAACTCCATGCGTGTTCTTGCTCCAATGTTCATCCTTCTCCAAGCTAGGCCCTTCATTTGTAAGCAAAACAAATGTATCCAATTTAGGCAGCATCATAATCTCATGAACATTAGAATCATTACCAAGAAACGAAAGTACCTGGTAATTTAATTGGCGTGCGCGAGCTCTAGTAATTGGTCCAGTATATGTAACAGTAGGGGCTGTGGGTGTAACAATGGTATTGATGTCCTCATCAGCCCCTCTGAGTGTTGGTCCGAACTAGAGCCCTGTGCAGCGCCCCCTCGGGGAAACTCGAGGTTTGGTTTTAGTTGTACGGATTGCTCATCTGAGTGTGCCCTGAGACGAGATATGTGCAGCTCCTATCGGGATTTGTTGGCACATTCGGGCGGTGTTGCTGGATTTGTTTTAACTTGTCGAAGTTGTCTTGTAGAACCGGGATACCGAGTCTGATCGGAATGTCTCGGGAGAAGGTATATCCTTCGTTGACCGTGAGAGCTTGTCATGGGCTAAGTTGCGACACCCTTGCAGGGATTTCAACTTTCGAAAGTCGTGACCGTGGTTATGGGCAGATGGGAATTTGTTAACGTCCGGTTGTAGAAAACCTGAAGCTGACCTTAATTAAAACACATCAACCGCGTGTGTAACCGTGATGGTCTCTTTCCGGCGGAGTCCGGGAAGTGAACACGATGTTGGAGTTATGCTTGACGTAGGCTGTTCTAGGATCACTCTTGATCATAGTTTTCTCGACCGTGCCTTGCCTTCTCTTCTCGCTCTCATTTGCGTATGTTTAGCCACCATATATGCTAGCCGCTTGCTGCAACTCCACCTCATACTTTTCCTTACCCATAAGCTTAAATAGTCTTGATCGCGAGGGTGCGAGATTGCTGAGTCCCCGTGACTCACAGATACTTCCAAAACCAGCTTGCAGGTGTCGATGAGTCCGTGCAGATGACGCAACCAAGCTCAGGAGGAGCTCGATGAAGATCTTGTCCTTTGTGTTGTTTCGTTCTAGTTGATCAGTAGTAGAACCCAGTTGGGGTCGATCGGGGACCTTGTCGCATTTGGGGTTCTTCTTTTATTTTGGTTCCGTAGTCAGACCTTGATTGTATTTGGATGTGGTAATGCTTTATTCATGTATTCGTGTGAAGTGGCGATTGTAAGCCAACTATGTATCTTTTACCCTATTGTATTACATGGGTTGTGTGAAGATTACCTCACTTGCGACATTGCTTTCAATGCGGTTATGCCTCTAAGTCGTGCTTCGACACGTGGGAGATATAGCCGCATCGAGGGCGTTACAAGTTGGTAGTCAGAGCCTTCCCCGACCTTAGGAGCCCCACTGCTTGATCGAATTAGCGGACGAGTTGAGTCTCGAAAAAATGTTTTGAGTCATTTAGGAATTATATATCGGAGAGTTAGGAATTCTTTTTACTCCTCAGTCCCTTCGTCGCTCTGGTGAGGCATCCTGATGTAGAGTTTTGACTCTTCTCTTCTCAAATTTCTCTAAAAAAAATTAGGATCACGCGGGTATCTTGGAATCGTTCCGATTGATTTGTGACGAGAACATTGTTCTTGGTGCCTCCTGTCATTTAGGGGTTGTGGCAGTGTCCCGGGGAGTTGAGCTCCGAGGTGTTGTCGTCACAATTTTATCGTTGCAGTTCTGGAATACCTGAGTTTAGTTCGCCGACATCGAAAATCTCTTTTATGCAGTTGTTGGTGAGATAACCTCGACGCCACCCAGTACTGGGGGGGAGTTCGGGAGTATTGACATAACTCGTATAACGGATGCTTTTCGAAGGTTGAGGTAGATGATTTCCGAAGGTTTCTTGGTTATGTGTTGAAGGATGGATACAGCTGGATGTAGGATTTGCTAGTTTGGGTGAGATATTATGCTTCCCCTGTATCCCCAACACCTGATTGCATAATCGGAAAGTTTCGGGAGTTTATAAGTGGGAATTCAAGTAGATCTTAGGATATCTTTCCGACAGATGTATGATACGAAATTGGGGTTCGACGTCTAGTGGTCCGCCTATCCACGGTTGGTTTTACAGTGGTCTCATTGTGTCTTAAAGAGTCCTTGGCTATGCCGACTCGGGGATGCTTCGTATGTCATGTGCACTGCCTTGTACATGATGGTGCTGTACGATCGAGCCCGTGTAGGCCCCACCACGAAAACTTCGGACGAAATCTCTATCATATGTTTGTTCCGGCTTATTCTGCAAGCCAATCCTTTGTTTTGTTTTGAGTTGTGGTATTCGAGTTGCTTCGAAGTCAAATGTTGATTCCATACCTTTTCCTAAGTGGTGTTCTCATATTTCTATGTGATTACTAATCCTTCTCGGTCATCGAGTTTGTCGTGTCAATCCTTTTCACCGGTGTGTTTCTCTTCTAGTGGTTCCGATCATTTCAACATCAGCAAGATCAAGTATCAGTTCTTCTCAACGTTGGTTGTTTTCATCCATCCCAAGTTGCCTTTGTTTTTCCCACCCTCCCACCCTTGTTTCTTCAAGGACCCGGATTTCTTATTCAAGTATCCATTTTATTGATGGGAAGTCTCTCCATTCTTTTCTTTCAATGTTCTTATCCAGTGTTTCTCATGAAGATGTTCTACTAGTTCATCATTCTTCGTTCTCTTTCTTCTCCGGTGGATTCAATTCAAACTTTGGTGTTGAGCATATTCTTTTCGTCGTTTCAAGTGTTTTCTCATGCCGGTGCTCTTCTTAATCATCCACTTCTCGTTATTCAATTGTTCCGGAGTGCTGAAGATATCTCAGAAGACTCACGGTTACATTCTCGAGCCATTCGAGTTATCTCGAGGTTGTTATCTCATTCAAGCCATTTAATTCAACCAGCGCAATCTCTCGTTTAAATTGTTCAATGGTGTATCTTTTGAGTGAGCCCTAACCCACAGGTCTTTTCCCAGGATCTTACCTGACTCTTCTCTTTTCCCGGTGTTACTCTCAAATTCTTTTCCAAGTTTGACGTATGAATGAATTTTTCATCAGTCAAATGCTTTTCTCCAAGATCTTTCCAATTCTTATTATTGTTGGCTCAACTTTTCCATTCTTCATTCCGGTGTGCCTCAATAATTCTTGGTGGTGTTTCTCGTCGTCATTTGAAGACCGAAGAAGAGTTTTACCTCCATATCTTATCCGTTCTCTCAGAGATTCGTGGTTCTAATTCGAGGCCATCCTCTCATAATTGTTTGATTGTGAGAATTCTTTTTTATCCTTCCGGAGCAATCCAGGAGCCTTTTCAGTTTGTTCATCCGGAGCCCATCATCTAAGATTTATTCATTCTCAGCTTTCAGCTATCATTCTCCAAATCTTTTCGTTTGATCATTCTTTTGTTACCGGAGTTTCTTCATGGAGGCTATACATGATGGTTCATCAAAGAAATAATTCCTTCTCCAAGGGTTCATTGAGATTCTTTTCAAAGGAGCTCAAGCTTTCTTCATCTTGCTATCTGGAGTGCAATTCTTTCTTCCATATTATTGGAGGTGGTATTATGTCATTCTTGATAATTTGAGTTCATGTTTTCATGATTCACATGTTGTCAAGAATGAGATATTTTAAATCCATCAATCTCGTCATTGGAGTTATCTTGGGTTATATTTCACCTAAAGCCTTCCCTAAGGATTGTTGCTATAATGGTGCTCACATATGATCCAAGTTCTTCATCTACCCTCCCGGTGAAATAAGCTTCTCGTCTCCTTGTTCATGCCAATCCAATTCTTCTTCCCGTGAGTGGCTGGTTGTCACCTCATAATTCGAGATGTATTCCATAAGACCATATGAAGCGTATTCTTTTCGTTGTTGGTTTCCAACAACTCCGTGCGACCCTTCTCTTTAAGATGCTTTTCAAGCTCATCGGAGGTAGAAGATGTTGTTTTCTTCTCCGTTCTTTTGTTCCGTCGATACAACTTCTATTCCTTTCGTTCCGGAGGCATTGTGTTGTTGTTCTCTTCAACCCATCATCTTGTTTTGTCAAGATCATGTTCTTTTCATGATTGTCCATTTAACCGGAGTGTCGTGCCCTCTTTTCAAGTTCTATCACCTAATCAAGTTCTTATTCAATTCCTTTCTTTTCAAACGGAGTGTTTCAACTTTGTTCATCTCCGTTGTATTCTTTCTTTCAATGTGTTCAACCTCTCAAGGTTCTTTGGTTTCACTAGTTTGTCAAAGGAGCAACTTAGTTTTACCTCTTCTCTTTCTCTTTCGTTGTCCCTCCGGTGCCATTCTAGATCTCGGGACGAGATCCTCTCATAGTGGTGGAGTGTTGTAACGCCCCGAGACCGATGTGCCAAGTCGGCCGGCTGCACCCGCTCCGTCCGCACCAGGCCAGATCTGCCTACCGGCCCAAGGCCCGCTGTGAGCAGCTCCCCCAGCCCCTCCTCTCTGTTGGCCCATCTTGCACTAGTTTCAGCCCGTTTCTATTTTTTCCTGTCCAGCGGATTTAGCTATTTTCCCAAAGAGTGCCAGTTTTGCAGAATAGCCCCTAAACTTCATGCATTTAATAACTTCTCAACCGTGCATCGGATCTAAATAAGTTATATATGTAACTTGCTTAGAATTTCATCTAGTTTATTAATATGCAACTTTCATCCATGGTTAAAATGTTTAAATTGTTGTTTGTTTAAATTTGCCCCTATGCCATGTTAAAATGACTTAATTCATAACTAAATAACCGTAGCTCCAAACCTAATAAACTTTATATGTAAATGGGGTAGAAAAATGCCTAGTTTAACATGGTGACCTTACTTTACATGTTTAACAACTTTAAAATTATGTTTAGGGCAGAACAGTACCACTATAATGTGCATATGGGGATTTACCGGAATTGTTGTTCGTTGCTTCTGGACTCATTTAAACTTGACTAGATAGGTGGTTTTATTTTGCTTCACCCTCTTGCCATGTTTAACAACATTTAATATTGTTGGGTACATAAACAAGATCGAACTAAATAAGTCACGTGGTGTTTCGTCAATGTGCAATGGAGTTGCATGTTGAACTCCACTTAATTTGTAGGATTATTTGTGCATTTCGCCATGCCATGCTTCATTAAACCGGACATGCATCATACTTGATTGTGCATCATGCCATGCTTATGTCGTGGTTGTTTACTATGTTGTGTGCTTGTTTCCAGTGTTGCTTCTTCGGGTTGGTTCCGATAACGTTGCGTTTGTGAGGACCCGTTCGACTACGTCCGTTTGTCTTCTTCTTGGACTCGTTCTTCTTCCTTGCGGGATTTCAGGCAAGATGACCATACCCTCGAAATCACTTCTATCTTTGCTTGCTAGTTGCTCGCTCTTTTGCTATGCCTATGCTATGATACCTACCACTTGCTTATCATGCCTCCCATATTGTTGAACCAAGCCTCTAACCCACCTTGTCCTAGCAAACCGTTGTTTGGCTATGTTACCGCTTTGCTCAGCCCCTCTTATAGCGTTGTTAGTTGCAAGTGAAGATTGAAGTTTGTTCCTTGTTGGAACATGGAGATGTTGTTCCTTGTTGGAACATGTTTACTTGTTGGGATATCACAATATATCTTATTTAATTAATGCATCTATATACTTGGTAAAGGGTGGAAGCTCGGCCTTATGCCTGGTGTTTTGTTCCACTCTTGCCGCCCTAGTTTCCGTCATATCGGTGTTATGTTCCCGGATTTTGCGTTCCTTACGCGGTTGGGCTATTATGGGAACCCCTTGACAGTTTTCCTTGAATAAAACTCCTCCAGCAATGCCCAACATTGGTTTTACCATTTGCCACCTAGCCTTTTCTTTTCCCTTGGGAGTCGCGCTCCTGAGGGTCATCATTATTTTACCCCCCCCCCCCCGGGCCAGTGCCCCTCTGAGTGTTGGTCCGAACTAGAGCCCTGTGCAGCGCCCCCTCGGGGAAACTCGAGGTTTGGTTTTAGTTGTACGGATTGCTCATCTGAGTGTGCCCTGAGAACGAGATATGTGTAGCTCCTATCGGGATTTGTCGGCACATTCGGGCGGTGTTGCTGGATTTGTTTTAACTTGTCGAAGTTGTCTTGTAGAACCGGGATACCGAGTCTGATCGAAATGTCTCGGGAGAAGGTATATCCTTCGTTGACCGTGAGAGCTTGTCATGGGCTACACCCCTGCAGGGATTTGAACTTTCGAAAGTCGTGCCCGGGGTTATGGGCAGATGGGAATTTGTTAACGTCCGGTTGTAGAAAACCTGAATTTGACCTTAATTAAAACACATCAACCGCGTGTGTAACCGTGATGGTCTCTTTCCGGCGGAGTCCGGGAAGTGAACACGGTGTTGGAGTTATGCTTGACATAGGCTGTTCTAGGATCACTCTCGATCATAGTTTTCTCGACCGTGCCTTGCCTTCTCTTCTCGCTCTCATTTGCGTATGTTTAGCCACCATATATGCTAGCCGCTTGCTGCAGCTCCACCTCATACTTTTCCTTACCCATAAGCTTAAATAGTCTTGATCGTGAGGGTGCGAGATTGCTGAGTCCCCGTGACTCACAGATACTTCCAAAACCAGCTTGCAGGTGCCGATGAGTCCGTGCAGATGACGCAACCAAGCTCAGGAGGAGCTCGATGAAGATTGTCCTTTGTGTTGTTTCGTTCTAGTTGATCAGTAGTGGAACCCAGTTGTGGTCGATCGGGGACCTTGTCGCATTTGGGGTTCTTCTTTTATTTTGGTTCCGTAGTCGGACCTTGATTGTATTTGGATGTTGTAATGCTTTATTCATGTATTCGTGTGAAGTGGCGATTGTAAGCCAACTATGTATCTTTTACCCTATTGTATTACATGGGTTGTGTGAAGATTACCTCACTTGCGACATTGCTTTCAATGCGGTTATGCCTCTAAGTCGTGCTTCGACACGTGGGAGATATAGCCGCATCAAGGGCGTTACACCCAACTATTATTATAGATATCCGCCAGGCCAACCGTGGCCATAGACCAACTTAGGCCAAAAGCCTAAGCTTGGGGGAGTACGTATTTCTCACCGACATTATATTCATGTTCACACACTCATTGCTAGATGTCGGTGCTTATACTTTTTCATTGTATCATCCATGCTAGTTTATTTTCCTTTTATGCTTTCTTCTTGTGTGCTTAATAAAACCTTAAGAAAAAACAAAAAAATTAGTTGTAGCTTTCAATTAGTTTACTTTCCATGCTTGTAGTAGTAATTAAAAAGAAAACCCAAAAGATTTCGTGCTCTTCTTTTTGCTTGTTGGGAGCTTTCCCGTGTAAATAGTTTTATTTCTTTTCTCTTCTTTGGGGATCGATAGGAGAAGACCATGATTAAATTGTTGAAGTGGCTCTTATATGCATTATTGTTGATCTGACAAAAGAGCCCATATTGCCTTGTCTTCTCCTGTTTATTGAATGCTTGCAGATTCCAGCTTAGTCCAATGCACATGCACTCTTATTATTATTCACATCGTTCGGTCGTGCAAGTGAAAGGCAATTATGATTATATATGGTGGACTGATTGAGATGAGAAAAGCTGGTATGAACTCGACCTCTCTTGTTTTTGTAAATATGATTAGTTCATCATTCCTGATTTAGCCAATTATGAATAAACATGTTTGCAACGACAACTAGAGATCATAGTTTCTTGTGCCATGCTTGATTAGCTAGGAGCTTATAATGCTTTACCTTGTGTGCCAACATGCTATTAAAATGGTTGTGATGTGGTATGATAGGGTGGTATCCTCCTCTGAATGATTTAAGTGACTTGACTTGGGACATGTTCACGCATGTAGTTGAAACAAAATCAACATAGCCTTCACGATATTTATGTTCATGGTGGATTATATCCTACTCATGCTTGCATTTGGTGTTGATTAATTTTAATGCATGTTCATGACTGTTGTCACTCTCTAGTTGGTCGCTCCCCAGTCTTTTGCTAGCCTTCACCTGTACTAAGCGGGGATACTGCTTGTGCATCCAATCCCATAAACCCCAAATTTATTCCATATGAGTCCACCATACCTACCTATATACGGTATCTACCTACCGTTCCAAGTAAATTTGTATGTGCCAAACTCTAAACCTTCAAATAAATATCATGTTTTGTATGCTCGAATAGCTCATGTATCAACTAGGGTTGTCCGTATCTTCCATGTTAGGCGGGTTATTCTCAAGGGGAGTGGACTCCGCTCCTCACTCACGAGAAAATGGCTGGTCATCGGGATGCCTAGTCCCATGCTTTATGCAAACTAAATCAAAATAATTGCAAACAAAACTCCCCCCGGGACTCTTGTTAGTTGGAGGCACTCGTTGTTTCGAGCAAGCCATGGATTGATGCTTGTTGGTGGAGGGGAGTATAAACTTTACCATTCTATTTGGGAACCGCCTATAATGTGTGTAGCATGGAAGATATCGCCATCTCATGGTTGTTATGTTGACAATGAAAGTATACCGCTCAAAATATCATCCATCTCTATTTCAAAACCGAGCTCTGGCACCTCTACAAATCCTCGCTTCCCTCTGCGAAGGGCCTATCTATTTACTTTCATGTTGAGTCATCATCCTCTTATTAAAAAGCACCAGTTGGAGAGCACCACTGTCATTTGCATTCATTACTGTTAGTTTACATTGAGTATGACTTGACTGGGTCTCTTTTACCATGAATTACAATGTCTAGTCAGTCCTTGATCTTTAAAGGTGCTCTGCATTTATGTTTTGCGGTCTCAGAAAGGGCTAGCGAGATACCATCTTGTTATATCATATTATGATTGTTTTGAGAAAGTGTTGTCATCCGAGATTTATTATTATTGCTCGCTAGTTGACTATGCCATTGATATGAGTAAACATGAGACCTATGCGTTATTGTGAATATGGTTAGTTTATAATCTTTGCTGAAAACTTGAATGCTGGCTTTACATATTTACAACAACAAGAGCAAACAGAGTTTGTAAAAGTTTTTCTTTATCACTTTTAGTTTATCAACTGAATTGCTTGAGGACAAGCAAAGGTTTAAGCTTGGGGGAGTTGATACATCTCCGTCGTATCTACTTTTCCAAACACTTTTGCCCTTATTTTGGACTCTAACTTGCATGATTTGAATGGAACTAACCCTGACTGGCGTTGTTTTCAGCAGAATTGCCATGGTGTTATTTATGTGCAGAAAAAAAGTTCTTAGAATGACCTGAAACTTCACGGAACGTCTATTTGGAAATAATAAAAATTCCTTGCAAAAGATGAAGACCAGGGGGCCCACACCCTAGCCACGAGGGTGGGGGGCGCCCCCTACCTCATGGGCCCCCTGGAGCTCCTACGACCTCGACTCCAACTCTATATATTTGCTTTCGGTGAGAAAAAAATTAGGGAGAAGGATTCATCGCGTTTTACGATATGGAGCCGCCGCCAAGCCTTAAAACCTCTCGGGAGGGCTGATCCGGAGTCTGTTCGGGGCTCCGAAGAGGGGAATCTGTCGCCATCGTCATCATCAACCTTCCTCCATCACCAATTTCATGATGCTCACCGCCGTGCGTGAGTAATTCCATCGTAGGCTTGCTGGACGGTGATGGGTTGGATGGGATTTATCATGTAATTGATTTAGTTTTGTTAGGGTTTGATCCCTAGTATCCACTATGTTCTGAGATTGATATTGCTATGACTTTGCTATGCTTAATGCTTGTCACTAGGGCCCGAGTGCCATGATTTCAGATCTGAACCTATTATGTTTTCATCAATATATGAGAGTTCTTGATCCTATCTTGCAAGTCTATAGTCACCTATTATGTGTTATGATCCGTTAACCCCGAAGTGACAATAATCGGGATACTTACCGGTGATGACCGTAGTTTGAGGAGTTCATGTATTCACTATGTGTTAATGCTTTGGTCCGGTACTATATTAAAAGGAGGCCTTAATATCCCTTAGTTTCCACTAGGACCCCACTGCCACGGGAGGGTAGGACAAAAGATGGCATGCAAGTTCTTTTCCATAAGCACATATGACTATATTCGAAATACATGCCTACATTACATTGATGAATTGGAGCTAGTTCTGTGTCACCCTAGGTTATGACTGTTACATGATGAACCGCATCCGGCATAATTCTCTATCACCGATCCATTGCCTACGAGCTTTCCATATATTGTTCTTCACTTATTTACTTTTCCGTTGCTATTGCTATCATCACTACAAAATACTAAAAACATTAATTTTGCTATCATTACCTTTTGCTACCGTTACCATTACTATCATATTACTTTGCTACTAAATACTTTGCTGCAGATACTAAGTTATCTAGGTGTGGTTGAATTGACAACTCAGCTGCTAATACCTGAGAATATTATTTGGCTCCCCTTGTGTCGAATCAATAAATTTGGGTTGAATACTCTACCCTCGAAAACTGTTGCGATCCCCTATACTTGTGGGTTATCAACCGCTACCTCTCAGCGGCGGCAGTGTCGTCCTCCCGTGCCCCACCCGTCGATCGCGTGACAACATGATGTTTGATTTACAAGTGAAGACCATTTTGTGTTGCCTTGAAGACTTCAACAACGACGTCCTGGAGGACGACAACGACAGCGACAACGACGGCGCGACACGCCGCCTGGGCCACCACCGGAAATAGTTTTTTGGGGGTTTAATGTTCTATCTCGAATTCTTGATCATATGAATATAAATCCGCAATGTGACTGAATGAAAGATATGGTTTGAACAAACTTGCGTTTTTCTCTCTTAATGTATAGAGTTATCAAATGATTTTCTTTTGAAAAAAAATGTCAATGGTATTTAAATATAAAACACTCATCGCAAACATTTTAGTTAGAACACCTGTATGCAAACCGACAGCTTCCCCGGGAAGCCAAGGGAAAATGTGTCGAGCAGGATTTCTGCAGCTCTTGATTGCAAACGTTTTAGATAGAACACCCGTATGCAAAGTGAGAGCTATGGTCTTCCCTCGCAGTGCAGGATTTGTGCATCCCTTCAACGCAAACGGTTGTTTTGCATGACCCGTGTGCAACCACGTAGAAACAATTGGGTAAGATTTGCATCTGTCATTTTGGGTATGTTGCCATTTGTCAAATTGGAAAGATTGACATTTTTTTATCTAGTAACATTGCCATTTGTCAACCTTGTAACACTGCGATTTGTCAAAATATGCAGCTAAAAATCACTAGCACTATCTAATTTTTGCAACTAAAATCACTAGCACTGTTCATATGGACACCACTAGCAGGCGTGAGTTGATGGATGCATATGCAAATGTACCATTGATTACATACAACAAGTCATCAACCCACAACGACAACGAGGATACACGTTGGATTATATATCATTTCCAACAAAACATTCTAGTAAAGTAAAGTTTTTCTCACACAAAAAGTAACAAAGCGATGAAATGAACTTCAGCTCAACCACTCGTCGGCATTGGAAATGCTTGCTTTGAACCATAAGTGATTCTCTGGGAAGGGCCAGCTACTGTCAATCTCGAGACCAACACATGACTGATCATCCAGGCTGAAGCGGCCTATGTCAGGACCCATATTGGTATGTTAGGGAAGCATAGCAATGTCTGAGGTATAGATACAGTTGCTTCTCATAAATGGTAGTAACGTTGTGTCAACAGCAGCTAGATCGCCTTACACCATCATTGGAAAGTTTTGTCCAAGAAAGAGCGAGTTTCCTCCAAGACTTTCAATACTGAACCAGGGAGAAGGTGTTGGCGCTAGTACACTAGTATCCATCTCGAATACCCTGCAACGGATGTTGGAATAGGTCCAGAGAGTGCGACCATGCGAGACAACACCTGCTTCCTTAGTAACATCAGTAGTGCCCTGTATACAGACAAGAAGAGGTGATCCACCGGAATAAGTTGCGAGGCGCCACTGAGTATACGGGTCCTGCTCGTGATCATCAGCATCGTCATCTCCCCCTTGGTTACAAAAATTTTCAAGTATAGGTGGTGGAATGTTCATAGGACCTTGGAAACACAAGAAGGTTAATTAGTAAAGGGAAACTAGCTAGCCCGCATGCATGTGGATGAAACAATTATAATTACGGTGGGACAAACGTACCGAAAGCATTAGGATTCCATGCAAAACAGTGCCACGAGTGGTGGCAGCAAACACAAGACCCTCGTATTGAACTGCATCACAGTACTCATCCATGTACAGAAATTGATTTTTGAGCAATATCCATCGAGGCGTGGAAGTAAGGATGACAACAAGCTTGTCGAAGATAGCAACAACTTCATAGTTCGTGTAATCCCAATAGCGGTTGGGAACTCGACAAATAGCTATCTTCCGTAGACGACAGTCACCATGATCGTATTTGAAGTCACGTAGAATACCGGTGTACTCAACCTCTGGGCAGTCTGAGATTTTTGGAAGTGGAACCCGGTGACGAGTGCACACATTCACAAGTTCCCACTCGCAGTTGTACCCGACATAAACAACCCAATCTCCATTTGCGCCTGCCCAAGCCTTGCCCTCAAGCGATGGCATCTTAACATCACACGTATCATTATAAAGCGGCATCAACTTGCACAAGGCGAGGCTTCCGTCGTCCCCACGCCAGTCAGCAGGGTCACGGAAAAGAAGATAGGGGAGATCAAACCGCTCCTAGACCCTTGGGTTCCTTGTAATGATGTTATTAGTTGAGTCGAGAATGGTCTTGAACGAACTTTCCATGCTAGCCGAGGTGATGACGTCGCACCAATCAATGAGTTCCTCCACCACATCATCTTTCAGATCGGGGCAAGAATAATGGGGTCATTTCCGGCCTATTCCCTCCATGGAGAAGATGAACGAACAATGGCAGGAGGAAGGGTGAAGGCAAATGGAGGGAGGAAGAGCGTGCGACAGCAGTTCCAAATCGAGAGGGAAAGGCGAAGAGGCGGTGGACGGCTGCCACGGTACAAGAAGAGGCTAGTGGGGAGCAAACGGTCGCCATAAAGGTCACACACTGGCGACAAGGTCGAGTGAACCGCATGTCATATATCGCACACACCTTGATCTAGCTGACCGTTTCTTTTGTGTTGCCTGATCACAAACAGTTCATCCGAGTGAACCGTATGTTGTACATCGCACACACCTTCATCTGGTTGCCCGTTTCTTTTGTGTTGCCTAATCACAAACAATTCATCTGAGTGAATTGTATGTTGTACATTGCACACACCTTCATCTGGCTGTCGGTTTCTTTTGTGTTGCCTAATCACAAACAGTTCATCTGAGTGAACCGTATGCTGTATATCGCACACACCTTCATTTGGCGGCTTGTTTCTTTTATTCCTCGTCATCGCAAACAGTTAATTGAACTAAACTGTATGCCCTGCATCGCACACGCAACTAAAATCTGGATTGTGTTTGATGCATCTGTCATCGCAAACGTTTTGCACGTTTTTGACGGTTTTTTACACCACCGTTTGCGATTATTGCATCGCACACAGTTTCGTCGAAGGGTCTCTGATCGTAGTGCACGTTAGCAGCATCCTGCAGTAGTGTATGTCCTAAACCAAAAGTCAAACTCGGCCCCACCAATTTGATTCATCCGGCGCCACCGATTTCACTTGACATAGCTAGAAACCCTAATTAGTTCGGTCTCACCGATAGGGATCTCGGTCTCACCGAGATGGGATTGCAAACTCTCTGTTTCCCTTTGTTCGATCTCATCGAAATGAGCGATTGGTCCCATCAAGTTCGCAATGCAAACTCTCTGTTTATGTTTCGTAATGTTTCAGTATCACCGAAAGGAGCGATCGGTCCCACCGAGTTCGCCTGACCAACTCTCTGTTTGCTTGTTACTGAAATTCTCACCGAGTTGAAGTAATCGGTTAAACCGATATTAAGTTTTGCCCTAACCCTAGCTCATCGGTCCCGCCGAGTTGATCATGTCGGTCCCACCGAAAATCCGAACATTCACATTTTGAACTAAATCGGTCTCACCGAGTTCATACATTCGGTCTGACCAAGTTGGCTCTTTTGTGTGTAACGATTAGATTTTGTGTGTAGGCTATATATACCCCTCCACCCTCCTCTCCATAAGTGAGAGATCCATCAGAACATGCCTACACTTCCAGGATTCGTTTTTCGAGAGAGAACCACCTACCCATGTGTTGAGACCAAGACATTCCAATCCAACCACAAGAATCTTGATCTCTAGCCTTCCCCAAGTTGCTTTCCACTCAAATCATCTTTCCACCATAGCCAAATCTGTGAGAGAGAGTTGAGTGTTGGGGAGACTATCATTTGAAGCACAAGAGCAAGGAGTTCATCATCAACACACCATCTATTACCTTTTGGAGAGTGGTGTCTCCTAGATTGGTTAGGTGTCACGTGGGAGCCTCCGACAAGATTGTGGAGTTGAACCAAGGAGTTTGTAAGGGCAAGGAGATCGCCTACTTCGTGAAGATCCACCCAAGTGAGGCAAGTCCTTCGTGGGCGATGGCCATGGTGGGATAGACAAGGTTGCTTCTTCATGGACCCTTCGTGGGTGGAGCCCTCCGTGGACTCGCGCAACCGTTACCCTTCGTGGGTTGAAGTCTCCATCAACATGGATGTACGATAGCACCACCTATCAGAACCACGCCAAATATCTCCGTGTATACATTGTGTTTCCCACTCCAAACCCCTCCCTTTACCTTCATATTTAATGTTTTACATTCCGCTGCTATACTCTTAGAATTGCATGTGTAGGTTGATTGCTTGACTTGTGTTAAGTTGTTAAAATCTGCCAAAACTTAAAATTGGGAAAAGGCTAGATTTTTATTTGGTCAAGTAGACCTACTTTCGATCCTACAATATGGTATTCTAAATCTTCTCCGCAAGTTTGTACGGGTGCTACTCATACTGTGCAGCCACATAGAATTGGGATTTTAGCCAGCAAGCTCATTTTTAATCTTTTGGATTTTTCACTTGTAAACATTCTATATTGTTTGGTAAAGGTAATACAAACTCATGGTTCTCCCGTTTGCTTTGATCTAGATTAGCTTCATTAAATATTGAGTTGATCTTGATATTAACCTCAACAATGTTTATTCTCTCTATGAGATTATACAAAAAATTAAGCAACTGTAGTATTTGGCAAGAATACCCGTATGGACTCGGCTAAGCGCGACTCATATAAAGACAAGATGACAAACAAATCATATCAAACCGCACGCCTCACTGAACCATACACACTGCATGCCCAAGACCGATGCGGCGAGCGACATTCCTGGGGATGTAGTGTGGAGGACGGCGACGGCGAGCACGTCACTGCATGGAGAGGTCCATTACCCTGGTGTTCCAATGACAGATATTGTCGAACTATCTAAAGCTTTAGATGTAAGACATGCTCTGAACTTTACTTCATAAGCACGTTTTCACAAAATTGAAGTGAAATTGTCTCAGTTCCTGATGCTTGTACCTCGGTGACCAGGCAAGCACTATAGATCCACTAAGTAGCACTAGATCGAACCACATGGTTTCTTGTGTAGATACATACTCAGTTTGTTCTTGCTTCATATGGAATTGATGTCTACAAGTTGTTCTAAGTATATAAGGTAACCTCAGTTGGTATGCCTGAGCTGAGCTCATGTTCATGAATCATGAGTGCATTTTTGTTTTACTACCATGGGGTCCTGTTCATCCAACCCTCACCGAGAACTGTTCATCCACAACCAACCAACCGGCTTGACTCACCACGTCTTGATTCGTTCTACGTACTGCGCGCATGGTAGCAACGGTCATTGTTCATCGAGAGGCAACCCAACACCGGATGGCCACGTCTCGCACGGGGGATCGATTGACTTCAGTAAGTCGATTGATCGCTCGAGTTCAAATAGCAGCAGCATCGGAGGAATCACTCGGGTTCAGTCAGCAGTGAATGAATTGCTTGGGTTTAGTAACGTAACTAGTGCGATTGCTCGGGTTCAGTCAGAGCCAATGCCTCGCACACACGTGCGTATGAGAGATAAACGCGCAAACCATAGTGCATCGCTCGGCCCCGACCACCCACCGTAATTGGGAACTCCCCGATATGTTCCTCGCCCTCGCTTCTACCATCATTTTTCCATCATGGACGGCCCAAAGAATGTAAAACAGGTGCGTCCATGGCCCGCCCAAGACGAAAAACCCATTTTCTGTCATGATTTTTTTCATAGAAGTAGGAGCCCATTACATCGATGATGATACGTGTTTTGTCACAACTATCGTCATAGAAGTGTCATAAGCATGACAGAAAAAACTTTCGTTCAGGTCATAATGTCACGGATGTGTCTTTTTTGTAGTGGGTGCTATAGCGGCGAGGGCCCATCCGCATGGGGTTTGGAGGCTGTGCGCAATAGGGTGCACATCTTGGTTACATAAGCCTCCTGGGAGGCCCGTGGGCACGGTGTATGGATAGCCCGTGCGGACGGGGGCTTCTGGGACCTGCTGTCTTCATCTTCTTGGACTCCTTCTCCTTCCTCGTGGCTTTGGGGTGCTTCTCCTACTCCTTTGGGGTGTCCCTTAGCTGCTTGGTGGCGTTGGTCTTCGTACCTAATGACACATGGTATGTTTTGGTGAGGTGGCATCCAAGTTCCATGTATATCCATATCGATCTCGAGTAGGAGTGAGTTCACCTTGGTTTCGATGGCGCGTTCTCGAGCTCTTGTCATAGGTCCATGTGGTGCTTCATGTGTTGGTATAGAGTCCATGGGGATGATGGAAGGATGCTCGGCATCACACGGGAGCCACACTGCAGCCTTAGTGTTTTCCCTAATTTCTTTTGGTATGTGAGGTCGATTTAATATTCACATATATGCTAAAATTTTGAGAAGAACCAACACTATTTGAGACGGTCCCTCAAACTGCCCGCAGTAGCTGACCAAGTACCACAAATTATTATGCATCCGCGAGGCCATAAGCACTCATACACTCAAATAATTTTGAATTCTATTAGTTGATCCAGTCCCTTTTGTGTTTGCTTTCATGTTTGATTGCAAAAAAGAGTTGCATCTGGTATTCTAAATCTCTCTGCAGGTTTGTACGAGTGCTACTCATACTGTGCGGCCACCTAGAATTGGGATTTTAGCCAGCAAGTTCATCTTTAATCTTTTGGATTTTCACTTGTAAACATTCTATATTATTTGGTAAAAGTAATACAAACTCATTGTGCTCCCGTTTGCTTTGATCTAGATTAGCTTCGTTCAGTATTGAGTTGATCTTGATTAACCTCAACAATGGTTATTCTCTTTATGAGATTATACAAAAATTTAAGCAACTGCAGTATTTGGCAAGAATACCCTTATGGACTTGGCTATGCGCGACTCATATGAAGGCAAGATGACAAACAAATCATATCAAACCGCGCGCCTCACTGAACCATACACATTGCATGCCCACGACCGATGCGGTGGATGACATCCCCGGGGATGTAGTGTGGAGGACGGCGATGGTGAGCACGTCACTACATGAGAGGTCCATTTCCTTGGTGTTCCAGTGACAGATATTGCTGAACTATCTAAAGCTTTAGATGTAAGACATGCTCTGAACTTTACTTCACAAGCACGTTTTCAGAAAATTGAAGTGAAATTATCTCAGTTCCCGATGCTTGTACCTCGACGACCAGGCAAGCACTAATAGATCCACTAAGCACAATTTTCTAGCACTAGATCGGACCACATGGTTTTCTTGTGTAGATACATACTTAGTTTGTTCTTGCTTCATATGGAATTGATGTCTGCAAGTTGTTCTACGTATATAAGCTAACCTCAGTTGGTATGCCTGAGCTGAGCTCATGTTCATGAATCATGAGTGCATTTTTGTTTTACTAGCATGGGGTCTTGTTCATCCAACCCTCACCAGGAACTGTTCATCCA